>NW_026912735.1:0-26406 GCF_963422355.1 Corticium candelabrum
CTAACCCTAACCCTAACCCTAACCCTAACCCTAACCCTAACCCTAACCCTAACCCTAACCCTAACCCTAACCCTAACCCTAACCCTAACCCTAACCCTAACCCTAACCCTAACCCTAACCCTAACCCTAACCCTAACCCTAACCCTAACCCTAACCTAACCCTAACCCTAACCCTAACCCTAACCCTAACCCTAACCCTAACCCTAACCCTAACCTAACCCTAACCCTAACCCTAACCCTAACCCTAACCCTAACCCTAACCCTAACCTAACCCTAACCCTAACCCTAACCCTAACCCTAACCCTAACCCTAACCCTAACCCTAACCCTAACCCTAACCCTAACCCTAACCCTAACCCTAACCCTAACCCTAACCTAACCTAACCCTAACCCTAACCCTAACCCTAACCCTAACCCTAACCCTAACCCTAACCCTAACCCTAACCCTAACCCTAACCCTAACCCTAACCCTAACCCTAACCCTAACCCTAACCCTAACCCTAACCCTAACCCTAACCCTAACCCTAACCCTAACCCTAACCCTAACCCTAACCCTAACCCTAACCCTAACCCTAACCCTAACCCTAACCCTAACCCTAACCCTAACCCTAACCCTAACCCTAACCCTAACCCTAACCCTAACCCTAACCCTAACCCTAACCCTAACCCTAACCCTAACCCTAACCCTAACCCTAACCCTAACCCTAACCCTAACCTAACCCTAACCCTAACCCTAACCCTAACCCTAACCCTAACCCTAACCCTAACCCTAACCCTAACCCTAACCCTAACCCTAACCCTAACCCTAACCCTAACCCTAACCCTAACCCTAACCCTAACCCTAACCCTAACCCTAACCCTAACCCTAACCCTAACCCTAACCCTAACCCTAACCCTAACCCTAACCCTAACCCTAACCCTAACCCTAACCCTAACCCTAACCCTAACCCTAACCCTAACCCTAACCCTAACCCTAACCCTAACCCTAACCCTAACCCTAACCCTAACCCTAACCCTAACCCTAACCCTAACCCTAACCCTAACCCTAACCCTAACCCTAACCCTAACCCTAACCCTAACCCTAACCCTAACCCTAACCCTAACCCTAACCCTAACCCTAACCCTAACCCTAACCCTAACCCTAACCCTAACCCTAACCCTAACCCTAACCCTAACCCTAACCCTAACCCTAACCCTAACCTAACCCTAACCCTAACCCTAACCCTAACCCTAACCCTAACCCTAACCCTAACCCTAACCCTAACCCTAACCCTAACCCTAACCCTAACCCTAACCCTAACCCTAACCCTAACCCTAACCCTAACCCTAACCCTAACCCTAACCCTAACCCTAACCCTAACCCTAACCCTAACCCTAACCCTAACCCTAACCCTAACCCTAACCCTAACCCTAACCCTAACCCTAACCCTAACCCTACCCTAACCCTAACCCTAACCCTAACCCTAACCCTAACCCTAACCCTAACCCTAACCCTAACCCTAACCCTAACCCTAACCCTAACCCTAACCCTAACCCTAACCCTAACCCTAACCCTAACCCTAACCCTAACCCTAACCCTAACCCTAACCCTAACCCTAACCCTAACCCTAACCCTAACCTAACCCTAACCCTAACCCTAACCCTAACCCTAACCCTAACCCTAACCCTAACCCTAACCCTAACCCTAACCCTAACCCTAACCCTAACCCTAACCCTAACCCTAACCCTAACCCTAACCCTAACCCTAACCCTAACCCTAACCCTAACCCTAACCCTAACCCTAACCCTAACCCTAACCCTAACCCTAACCCTAACCCTAACCCTAACCCTAACCCTAACCCTAACCCTAACCCTAACCCTAACCCTAACCCTAACCCTAACCCTAACCCTAACCCTAACACCCTAACCCTAACCCTAACCCTAACCCTAACCCTAACCCTAACCCTAACCCTAACCCTAACCCTAACCCTAACCCTAACCCTAACCCTAACCCTAACCCTAACCCTAACCCTAACCCTAACCCTAACCCTAACCCTAACCCTAACCCTAACCCTAACCCTAACCCTAACCCTAACCCTAACCCTAACCCTAACCCTAACCCTAACCCTAACCCTAACCCTAACCCTAACCCTAACCCTAACCCTAACCCTAACCCTAACCCTAACCCTAACCCTAACCCTAACCCTAACCCTAACCCTAACCCTAACCCTAACCCTAACCCTAACCCTAACCCTAACCCTAACCCTAACCCTAACCCTAACCCTAACCCTAACCCTAACCCTAACCCTAACCCTAACCCTAACCCTAACCCTAACCCTAACCCTAACCCTAACCCTAACCCTAACCCTAACCCTAACCCTAACCCTAACCCTAACCCTAACCCTAACCCTAACCCTAACCCTAACCCTAACCCTAACCCTAACCCTAACCCTAACCCTAACCCTAACCCTAACCCTAACCCTAACCCTAACCCTAACCCTAACCCTAACCCTAACCCTAACCCTAACCCTAACCCTAACCCTAACCCTAACCCTAACCCTAACCCTAACCCTAACCCTAACCCTAACCCTAACCCTAACCCTAACCCTAACCCTAACCCTAACCCTAACCCTAACCCTAACCCTAACCCTAACCCTAACCCTAACCCTAACCCTAACCCTAACCCTAACCCTAACCCTAACCCTAACCCTAACCCTAACCCTAACCCTAACCCTAACCCTAACCCTAACCCTAACCCTAACCCTAACCCTAACCCTAACCCTAACCCTAACCCTAACCCTAACCCTAACCCTAACCCTAACCCTAACCCTAACCCTAACCCTAACCCTAACCCTAACCCTAACCCTAACCCTAACCCTAACCCTAACCCTAACCCTAACCCTAACCCTAACCCTAACCCTAACCCTAACCCTAACCCTAACCCTAACCCTAACCCTAACCCTAACCCTAACCCTAACCCTAACCCTAACCCTAACCCTAACCCTAACCCTAACCCTAACCCTAACCCTAACCCTAACCCTAACCCTAACCCTAACCCTAACCCTAACCCTAACCCTAACCCTAACCCTAACCCTAACCCTAACCCTAACCCTAACCCTAACCCTAACCCTAACCCTAACCCTAACCCTAACCCTAACCCTAACCCTAACCCTAACCCTAACCCTAACCCTAACCCTAACCCTAACCCTAACCCTAACCCTAACCCTAACCCTAACCCTAACCCTAACCCTAACCCTAACCCTAACCCTAACCCTAACCCTAACCCTAACCCTAACCCTAACCCTAACCCTAACCCTAACCCTAACCCTAACCCTAACCCTAACCCTAACCCTAACCCTAACCCTAACCCTAACCCTAACCCTAACCCTAACCCTAACCCTAACCCTAACCCTAACCCTAACCCTAACCCTAACCCTAACCCTAACCCTAACCCTAACCCTAACCCTAACCCTAACCCTAACCCTAACCCTAACCCTAACCCTAACCCTAACCCTAACCCTAACCCTAACCCTAACCCTAACCCTAACCCTAACCCTAACCCTAACCCTAACCCTAACCCTAACCCTAACCCTAACCCTAACCCTAACCCTAACCCTAACCCTAACCCTAACCCTAACCCTAACCCTAACCCTAACCCTAACCCTAACCCTAACCCTAACCCTAACCCTAACCCTAACCCTAACCCTAACCCTAACCCTAACCCTAACCCTAACCCTAACCCTAACCCTAACCCTAACCCTAACCCTAACCCTAACCCTAACCCTAACCCTAACCCTAACCCTAACCCTAACCCTAACCCTAACCCTAACCCTAACCCTAACCCTAACCCTAACCCTAACCCTAACCCTAACCCTAACCCTAACCCTAACCCTAACCCTAACCCTAACCCTAACCCTAACCCTAACCCTAACCCTAACCCTAACCCTAACCCTAACCCTAACCCTAACCCTAACCCTAACCCTAACCCTAACCCTAACCCTAACCCTAACCCTAACCCTAACCCTAACCCTAACCCTAACCCTAACCCTAACCCTAACCCTAACCCTAACCCTAACCCTAACCCTAACCCTAACCCTAACCCTAACCCTAACCCTAACCCTAACCCTAACCCTAACCCTAACCCTAACCCTAACCCTAACCCTAACCCTAACCCTAACCCTAACCCTAACCCTAACCCTAACCCTAACCCTAACCCTAACCCTAACCCTAACCCTAACCCTAACCCTAACCCTAACCCTAACCCTAACCCTAACCCTAACCCTAACCCTAACCCTAACCCTAACCCTAACCCTAACCCTAACCCTAACCCTAACCCTAACCCTAACCCTAACCCTAACCCTAACCCTAACCCTAACCCTAACCCTAACCCTAACCCTAACCCTAACCCTAACCCTAACCCTAACCCTAACCCTAACCCTAACCCTAACCCTAACCCTAACCCTAACCCTAACCCTAACCCTAACCCTAACCCTAACCCTAACCCTAACCCTAACCCTAACCCTAACCCTAACCCTAACCCTAACCCTAACCCTAACCCTAACCCTAACCCTAACCCTAACCCTAACCCTAACCCTAACCCTAACCCTAACCCTAACCCTAACCCTAACCCTAACCCTAACCCTAACCCTAACCCTAACCCTAACCCTAACCCTAACCCTAACCCTAACCCTAACCCTAACCCTAACCCTAACCCTAACCCTAACCCTAACCCTAACCCTAACCCTAACCCTAACCCTAACCCTAACCCTAACCCTAACCCTAACCCTAACCCTAACCCTAACCCTAACCCTAACCCTAACCCTAACCCTAACCCTAACCCTAACCCTAACCCTAACCCTAACCCTAACCCTAACCCTAACCCTAACCCTAACCCTAACCCTAACCCTAACCCTAACCCTAACCCTAACCCTAACCCTAACCCTAACCCTAACCCTAACCCTAACCCTAACCCTAACCCTAACCCTAACCCTAACCCTAACCCTAACCCTAACCCTAACCCTAACCCTAACCCTAACCCTAACCCTAACCCTAACCCTAACCCTAACCCTAACCCTAACCCTAACCCTAACCCTAACCCTAACCCTAACCCTAACCCTAACCCTAACCCTAACCCTAACCCTAACAGACTTCTCCGACAACTTCTCCTCCCACGCTGGAGACACGTCTCGCGACCGAGATCGACACCACACTCCGCTCGTACGGTACGAATACCGATAGTGGCTCGGCGATGCCCCAGAGCCCTAAAAAAGACACACGTAAACACGCACTCAAAAAGAGTCAATACCACACCACCACACACACGGACAGAAAGGGATCGATACACCGGACACGGACGGACGATCACCACCTAACGACCAGACGACCGACACCGACACGACACGACACCCCGACACGATCCACCGACACACCAAATCGGAACACCACGATCACACCATCGTCACGACGGCACCACCGCCGCCGACACCACCGGAACACGAAGGACACACCGACACCACTCGAACACGAGGTGAGCTCCCACACCACACGCACACAGACAGACACGGCACATGCGCATGTAACGCACACGAGTAAACACCACGCCCTACTAACATACACCGTACATGCGCATGTATACGCACACGAATAAATACTGCCATGACAACACTAACGCACGACCCATAGCAAACATGTAGGAACCCACGCAACAGGAAAGTAGGCCATCGGTCCGTTAATAATCAGACAGCCAGGAAACCGACTCTTACAGTCGACAAATAATTCTCCCACCCGATAGTTAGAGGATAGACCGAATGAATAGCCAGACAGACGGGACACCGACTCCTACAGTCGTTAAATAATTCTCCCCACCCATCAGTCAGACGATAGACCGAATGAATAGCCAGACAGACGGGACACCGACTCTGACAGTCGATAAATAACTTTCCCACCCGACAGTCAGACGATAGACCGAATGAATAGCCAGACAGACGGGACACCGACTCTTACAGTCGATAAATAATTCTCCCACCCGACAGTCAGACGATAGACCGACTGAATAGTTGGACAGACGGGACACCGACTCTTACAGTCGATAAATAATTCTCCCACCCGATAGTCAGACGATAGACCGAATGAATAGCCAGACAGACGGGACACCGACTCTTACAGTCGATAAATAACTCTCCCACCCGATAGTCAGACGAGAGACCGAATGAATAACCAGACAAGACGGAATACAGACCTTTACAGTCGATAAATAACTCTCCCACCCGATAGTCAGACGATAGACCGAATGAATAGCCAGACAGACGGGACACCGACTCTTACAGTCGATAAATACTTCTCCCACCCGACAGTCAGACGATAGACCGACTGAATAGTTGGACAGACGGGACACCGACTCTTACAGTCGATAAATAATTCTCCCACCCGACAGCCAGACGATAGACCGAATGAATAGTTTGACAGACGGGACACCGACTCTTACAGTCGATAAATAATTCTCCCGCCCGATAGTCAGACGATAGACCGAATGAACAGCCAGACAGACGGGACACCGACTCTTACAGTCGATAAATAATTCTCCCACCCGACAGTCAGACGATAGACCGACTGAATAGTTGGACAGACGGGACACCGACTCTTACAGTCGATAAATAATTCTCCCACCCGATAGTCAGACGATAGACCGAATGAATAGCCAGACAGACGGGACACCGACTCTTACAGTCGATAAATAATTCTCCCACCCGACAGTCAGACGATAGACCGACTGAATAGTTGGACAGACGGGACACCGACTCTTACAGTCGATAAATAATTCTCCCACCCGATAGTCAGACGATAGACCGAATGAATAGCCAGACAGACGGGACACCGACTCTTACAGTCGATAAATAACTCTCCCACCCGATAGTCAGACGAGAGACCGAATGAATAGCCAGACAGACGGGACACCGACTCTTACAGTCGATAAATAATTCTCCCACCCGACAGTCAGACGATAGACCGACTGAATAGTTGGACAGACTGGACACCGACCTTTACAGTCGATAAATAACTCTCCCCACCCGTAAGTCAGACGATAGACCGACTGGATAGTTTGACAGACGGGACACCGACTCTTACAGTCGACAAATAATTCTCCCACCCGACAGCCAGACGATAGACCGAATGAATAGTTTGACAGACGGGACACCGACTCTGGTAGTCGATAAATAATTCTCCCACCCGATAGTCAGACGATAGACCGAATGAATAGCTAGACAGACGGGACACCGACTCTTACAGTCGATAAATAACTCTCCCCACCCGTAAGTCAGACGATAGACCGACTGGATAGTTTGACAGACGGGACACCGACTCTTACAGTCGATAAATAATTCTCCCACCCGACAGTCAGACGATAGACCGACCGAATAGTTTGACAGACGGGACACCGACTCTTACAGTCGATAAATAACTCTCCCCACCCGATAGTCAGACGATAGACCGAATGAATAGCCAGACAGACGGGACACCGACTCTTACAGTCGATAAATAATTCTCCCACCCGACAGTCAGACGATAGACCGACTGAATAGTTGGAATGACGGGACACCGACTCTGGTAGTCGATAAATAATTCTCCCACCCGATAGTCAGACGATAGACCGAATGAATAGCCAGACAGACGGGACACCGACTCTTACAGTCGATAAATACTTCTCCCACCCGACAGTCAGACGATAGACCGACTGAATAGTTGGACAGACGGGACACCGACTCTTACAGTCGATAAATAATTCTCCCACCCGATAGTCAGACGATAGACCGAATGAATAGCCAGACAGACGGGACACCGACTCTTACAGTCGATAAATAACTCTCCCACCCGATAGTCAGACGAGAGACCGAATGAATAGCCAGACAGACGGGACACCGACTCTTACAGTCGATAAATAATTCTCCCACCCGACAGTCAGACGATAGACCGACTGAATAGTTGGACAGACTGGACACCGACCCTTACAGTCGATAAATAACTCTCCCCACCCGTAAGTCAGACGATAGACCGACTGGATAGTTTGACAGACGGGACACCGACTCTTACCGTCGACAAATAATTCTCCCACCCGACAGCCAGACGATAGACCGAATGAATAGTTTGACAGACGGGACACCGACTCTGGTAGTCGATAAATAATTCTCCCACCCGATAGTCAGACGATAGACCGAATGAATAGCTAGACAGACGGGACACCGACTCTTACAGTCGATAAATAACTCTCCCCACCCGTAAGTCAGACGATAGACCGACTGGATAGGTTGACAGACGGGACACCGACTCTTACAGTCGATAAATAATTCTCCCACCCGACAGTCAGACGATAGACCGACCGAATAGTTTGACAGACGGGACACCGACTCTTACAGTCGATAAATAACTCTCCCCACCCGATAGTCAGACGATAGACCGAATGAATAGCCAGACAGACGGGACACCGACTCTTACAGTCGATAAATAATTCTCCCACCCGACAGTCAGACGATAGACCGACTGAATAGTTGGAATGACGGGACACCGACTCTGGTAGTCGATAAATAATTCTCCCACCCGATAGTCAGACGATAGACCGAATGAATAGCCAGACAAGACGGAATACAGACCTTTACAGTCGATAAATAACTCTCCCACCCGATAGTCAGACGATAGACCGAATGAATAGCCAGACAGACGGGACACCGACTCTTACAGTCGATAAATAACTCTCCCACCCGATAGTCAGACGAGAGACCGAATGAATAACCAGACAGACGGGACACCGACTCTTACAGTCGATAAATAATTCTCCCACCCGACAGTCAGACGATAGACCGACTGAATAGTTGGAATGACGGGACACCGACTCTGGTAGTCGATAAATAATTCTCCCACCCGATAGTCAGACGATAGACCGAATGAATAGCCAGACAAGACGGAATACAGACCTTTACAGTCGATAAATAACTCTCCCACCCGATAGTCAGACGATAGACCGAATGAATAGCCAGACAGACGGGACACCGACTCTTACAGTCGATAAATAATTCTCCCACCCGACAGTCAGACGATAGACCGACTGAATAGTTGGAATGACGGGACACCGACTCTGGTAGTCGATAAATAATTCTCCCACCCGATAGTCAGACGATAGACCGAATGAATAGCCAGACAAGACGGAATACAGACCTTTACAGTCGATAAATAACTCTCCCACCCGATAGTCAGACGATAGACCGAATGAATAGCCAGACAGACGGGACACCGACTCTTACAGTCGATAAATAACTCTCCCACCCGATAGTCAGACGAGAGACCGAGTGAATAACCAGACAGACGGGACACCGACTCTTACAGTCGATAAATAATTCTCCCACCCGACAGTCAGACGATAGACCGACTGAATAGTTGGACAGACGGGACACCGACTCTTACAGTCGATAAATAACTCTCCCACCCGATAGTCAGACGATAGACCGAATGAATAGTATGACAGACGGTACACCGACCCTTACAGTCGATAAATAATTCTCCCACCCGATGGTCAGACGATAGACCGACCGAATAGTTTGACAGACTGGACACCGACTCTGGTAGTCGATAAATAATCCTCCCACCCGATAGTCAGACGATAGACCGAATGAATAGCCAGACAGACGGGACACCGACTCTTACAGTCGATAAATAATTCTCCCACCCGACAGTCAGACGATAGACCGACTGAATAGTTGGAATGACGGGACACCGACTCAGGTAGTCGATAAATAATTCTCCCACCCGATAGTCAGACGATAGACCGAATGAATAGCCAGACAAGTCGGAATACAGACCTTTACAGTCGATAAATAACTCTCCCACCCGATAGTCAGACGATAGACCGAATGAATAGCAAGACAGACGGGACACCGACTCTTACAGTCGATAAATACTTCTCCCACCCGACAGTCAGACGATAGACCGACTGAATAGTTGGACAGACGGGACACCGACTCTTACAGTCGATAAATAACTCTCCCACCCGATAGTCAGACGATAGACCGAATGAATAGCCAGACAAGACGGAATACAGACCTTTACAGTCGATAAATAACTCTCCCACCCGATAGTCAGACGATAGACCGAATGAATAGCCAGACAGACGGGACACCGACTCTTACAGTCGATAAATACTTCTCCCACCCGACAGTCAGACGATAGACCGACTGAATAGTTGGACAGACGGGACACCGACTCTTACAGTCGATAAATACTTCTCCCACCCGATAGTCAGACGATAGACCGAATGAATAGCCAGACAGACGGGACACCGACTCTTACAGTCGATAAATAACTCTCCCACCCGATAGTCAGACGAGAGACCGAATGAATAACCAGACAAGACGGAATACAGACCTTTACAGTCGATAAATAACTCTCCCACCCGATAGTCAGACGATAGACCGAATGAATAGCCAGACAGACGGGACACCGACTCTTACAGTCGATAAATACTTCTCCCACCCGACAGTCAGACGATAGACCGACTGAATAGTTGGACAGACGGGACACCGACTCTTACAGTCGATAAATAATTCTCCCACCCGATAGTTAGACGATAGACCGAATGAATAGCCAGACAGACGGGACACCGACTCTTACAGTCGATAAATAACTCTCCCACCCGATAGTCAGACGATAGACCGACCGAATAGTATGACAGACGGTACACCGACCCTTACAGTCGATAAATAATTCTCCCACCCGATAGTCAGACGATAGACCGAATGAATAGCCAGACAAGACGGGACACCGACTCTTACAGTCGATAAATAACTCTCCCACCCGATAGTCAGACGAGAGACCGAATGAATAACCAGACAGACGGGACACCGACTCTTACAGTCGATAAATAATTCTCCCACCCGACAGTCAGACGATAGACCGACTGAATAGTTGGACAGACGGGACACCGACTCTTACAGTCGATAAATAACTCTCCCACCCGATAGTCAGACGATAGACCGACCGAATAGTATGACAGACGGTACACCGACCCTTACAGTCGATAAATAATTCTCCCACCCGATGGTCAGACGATAGACCGACCGAATAGTTTGACAGACGGGACACCGACTCTTACAGTCGATAAATAATTCTCCAACCTGATAGTCAGACGATAGACCGAACGAATAGTTTGACAGACGGGACACCGACTCTTACAGTCGATAAATAATTCTCCCACCCGATAGTCAGAGGATAGACCGAATGAATAGCGAGACAGACGGGACACCGACTCTTACAGTCGATAGATAATTCTCCGACCCGTTAGTCAGACGATAGACCGACTGAATAGTTTGACAGACGTGACACCGACTCTTACAGTCGATAAATAATTCTCCGACCCGATAGTCAGACGATAGACCGAATGAATAGCGAGACAGAAGGGACACCGACTCCTACAGTCGATAGATAATTCTCCGACCTGATAGTCAGACGATAGACAGACTGATTAGTTTGACAGACGGGACACCGACTCTTACAGTCGATAAATAATTCTGCCACCCGATAGTTAGAAGATAGACCGAATGAATAGCGAGACAGACGGGACACCGACTCTTACAGTCGATAAATAATTCTCCCACCCGATAGTCAAACGATAGACCGAATGAATAGCGAGACAGACGGGACACCGACTCCTACAGTCGATAGATAATTCTCCGACCCGTTAGTCAGACGATAGACCGACTGAATAGTTTGACAGACGTGACACCGACTCTTACAGTCGATAAATAATTCTCCGACCCGATAGTCAGACGATAGACCGAATGAATAGCGAGACAGACGTGACACCGACTCTTACAGTCGATAAATAATTCTCCAACCCGATAGCCAGACGATACACCGACTCAATAGCCAGACAGACGGGACACCGACTCTGGTAGTCGATAAATAATTCTCCCACCCGATTGTCAGTCGATAGGCCTTCACCGTAAGATCGCCTAAACGGTCACTCCCACAACAACGAATACATAGCCTAACCCTTCGTAACCCTAAACCTAAAATCGCCGAGAACCCGCACTGACCCCACTCTTTACCTTCACCACAAGATCGCCGAAATAGTCACTCCCACAACAACGAATACATAGCCTAACCCTTCGTTACCCTGAACCTAAAATCGCCGAGAACCCGCACCGACCCCACCCTTTAACTTCACCATAAGATCGCCTAAATAGTCACTCCCACAACAACGAATACATAGCCTAACCCTTCGTAATCCTAAACCTAAAATCGCCGAGAACCCGCACCCGACCCCACTCTTTACCTTCACCATAAGATCGCCTAAATAGTCACTCCCACAACAACGAATACATAGCCTAACCCTTCGTAATCCTAAACCTAAAATCGCCCAGAACCCGCACCCGACCCCACTCTTTACCTTCACCACAAGATCGCCTAAATGGTCACTCCCACAACGACGAATACATAGCCTAACCCTTCGTAATCCTGAACCTAAAATCGCCGAGAACCCGCACTGACCGTAGAGTACCGGACATTAGGATGCTTTCCATGGAGATAGGTAACGACTACACCCGACCACGCGATAAGGGGGAAGCCCACAAGACCTGTATCGACAGAACTCGCCTCGGTCTCCCGCCGTCGGCTGCGCCCGCTTATTCTAACAACCCGACACTATAAGACACTGATTACGAATGTTGATTTAACATAGAGATGACTTAATAAACCTACATACTGGCGCGTGCACACAGACACACACACACACACACACACACACACACACACACACGGACACAAATAACCCAGATAGACACGACAACACAATGTAAAAAACACGATGTACTACACGACCCACAGAGAGTCCGTTACACCGAGTAAGCAACGATCTGGAACCGAAAAAGGCAACGGGACGGTCTGACGCGATAACGGCGCAGACTCCACGCTCCTAAGGCAACGTACGGATCGACCACAGTCCGATCGATACGTACCGACACGACACGGCCTTGTGAGCCAGACACACGGGAACCACAATATGTGACGTCATTCTCAACGGAAGCAGACAGAGTGAATCTACCGTCGGGCGCCATACTAAAAGGATTGGAATCGAGGTCTCCCACGCTCACGCGACTTGTGTCATCTCGAAGGCATTCTGGTCGTATCGCGTGCAAATCCACTGGTGGGGAAGGGGTCGGCCCGGCTGGGGAAACCCTAACGGCCTAACCCTAACTCTGACTCTAACCCTAACCCTAACCCTAACCCTAACCCTAACAGCTACTTTTCCTCCATTGAGGTCAGTATTCACACAACCACATCAACCACCCCACACCATAGCACACACAAACATGGTCTCATTCAAATTAAATTAAATACCCTAATTTAATCTTAAGTACTGCATGACTTAACATACACTAAATTAAAGAAGGCATCTTTTAGGAGTCTAAAACTATCCTGTTGCTTGGCTGATGAATGCTGAAGTGGTTGACCCCACCCCCACGCCAAACAAAATTTAATATGTGGTGATCCAAATTATATATGAATTACCAAAAACTACAAACTCAATTCTTAGGATACCAAATTTTGACTGAAAATGACAACACAGACCTGTTTCTTCGGAGGTATACCAGACCCCGAATCCACTACCAATAATAGAGTCTCACTCTTGAGTTGATCTAACGACTTTGAGACCAATTACTTATACATTTAAGAAATTACTTAAGAGCCATGATACTTTACCCCATCGCCCAGCCCAATCTTGATTGTGTGGCGCATGACGTACTTAACCTAACAACATAATCTAATCTTATTAAGTAATTAATTTATTGCTACAATAACTATTTGATTAAAATTAACCCCTGTCTCCTGTCCTTTCTCTCCATATATATCTCTCTCTCTATCTCTCTCTCTATCTATCTATCTCTCTCTCTCCCCCTCTCTCTCTCTCTCTCTGTCCTACTCTCCCTCCTCTTCCTTACCTACTATACAGACTAAACAAACACACAGAATACACACAACTCCTAACCATTCGACACCAAAACACTGACAACTCCAACAAACACAACTTTTACACTGAAGCAGGAAATTGCTGCGTCAACGCTGGAGAGACTACTATTGACAATTAATGACAAGCCGTACACCTGAGAGAGCACCCCACAAGACAGGAAACGGAGCCTTCACGTTCACCGGACCAGGCATGGTCCTGCACGTTCTGGTACGTGAGGTTTAGTTCTGTTGAGCTAAACCCTAACCTATAACCCTAACCCTAACCCTAACCCTAATATAACCAAATACCTCTGGAACCAACGCAACAAGCCACAGGACCCTAAAACACATACCTCTGGAAATCTACCATAACAAATCACACACTTTGAAATGATTTCCCAGTGAAATCGATCGCGACAAACAACACATCTCCAGACCCACCAAGGATTGTATCACGAACTTCTAGATGTTTCAAGATAAGGATTACACCTGTCAAAAGACAAAATCAGTTGAATAATGTTAGACACTCCACTCGCTCACACACCCAAAACTAATACACCAAAGCATTGAGACCATTGTCTTCTTGGCCACCGAAGTGTTCACACACAGCTCAGAAGACACGGTCTAAAATAACGACTTTCAAGAATCGATTATTGGAAGACACTCTCTCTTGCGTGCCAAAAGGTTAGACAATCTCATCGGTACATGCCTGGCGCTGATGAAGGCTAGTAGGCTGAAACGCGTACGCCAATAGTCAGTACCGCGTTCGTTTATGTGCACGCGCTCCGCGATATCGGACTTGATATCGCTCTCTGAGCTAGCCTATAACATATTCTCTCTAAAGAAATTACATGGATGTTGCTCATATATCATGTTTCTTTAATAACGACTCAACTATACATTCTAACAGAAATATATGATGTCAAAGAAACACACAACAAAACAAATCACATCCACACCGGGATCGTATAGACATACGATCCACTCCATAGCTTCTGCCATGGAGAAAACAACTCGCAGCAAACACCCAAGGGGTCGGAAGATCATTGAAGACGATCAAGTTATACACTCCATGGAAATTGAAGACAATGTCGCTGAAACCAACCAGACGGAAACAAATCAGCCACCATCACATCACGCCACTCCTGATGATGATGCGCTCTTGGATGAGGAGTTCGACAGACACATTGCAGACCTATCACAACAACGTACCAGTACACCACTGGAAAGAGATCTCGCGCGACTTTGCGTGGATCCACCGACAGAACCACCCAGGGCACCTCCACCGCTACCTGTATCGCTCCCCACATCTACTACACGTTTACAACAACTCCTGAAACAAAACGCGTTCCCCGAAGATGGGGATCAACAGAAACAGAACCTAGATGACCAGCAACCATTATCAAACGTTGACACAGTCATACATACACTTCTCTTTAACCGACGAGAACTACTCTTCAACCTAGAAAACCTAGAGCATCACCATTCCTACCTACACCAGTCTATTGAGGCCAAAGTTCTTCCTACATGGCTACAAACTTCCAACACAACAAACATACGCCCCATCCTTGCAACCCGCACTGACATCACCACACAAATAGACGATGCAACAACCGAATACCACATGAAACTCGCAACACTGCTACGAGAACATTACAACCAAACCTCAACTACCTTGAAAGAAGACGTAGAAAAAATCGACACAGAACTACAAACCAACATGAGCCTCATCGACCCAGAACAGACAACTGATCTACTACAAACAGTAACGGAATCGGTCGTACAAACCAATGAAGATCTGAAAGTCCAACGACAAGCCTCACAAAAAAAGAAGGCAAAACACACTGAGAAATCTTAAGCGGAACCGACCAGACAACTGGGAGGATGACAGACACGGTGGTAATATAACTAGCTCAGCCAAACGATTGAACACAATAAGACACACACTCTCTGGACCATCCAAACGACCGACAGAGAAAAGAACAGTTGATGGTGAGCCTCGAAGTGAGAAATTTTTACATCACAATTTTTCTAAGTTATCAAATACGATTACTGAAACCCAAACTTCTCTAACCTTTTCCCACAGAATACTCGAGAGCTCACAGCAACTACGGTCGAAACAGAGATTACTACCAGGACAAACGGCTACGCAGTCCATCACCGAGGAGTTACCGATCACACAAACGAGACCCAGAAGAAGACAGAGGTCGAAGCACACGATAAGAAGAGTTAAAACGTTGAACAGACCCCGTACATTATCTAGAACTGTCAGAAATAGAAATAGATTAGACAATAATACAGTTATTGATGAAACCAAGGTTACTGAGCCAAATGTTGATCACAGACACACTAGGCCAACAGATACCGTCACGCGATCACCTCCAACCATCACTACGCCGATGAGGACAACAATATCAACTAAAACAACAACAATGAGAGCCAACAAATACATTCTGAACAGAAGCAACCAAAAACTATCACACACGGAAATGACCTTACTCGATAAAGGTCTCACCTTCGTTCCAATCGAGCGAAAACCGAACAGACATCGACTGCTACAAGAATTCGATGATTTCACTAGACGACTCCGCATTCTTACACACGCCAATCGATGGCACGAACAACACGATGACACTAGCAACGAAAACGGAAATGTTGCACACATCCCCGGCAGACCACACCCATTTCGAATGAAATCAAAATGGAATCCCCCAACCACAGGCAATCAAGCTTTAGAGACTTACATAACCAGAACAAGAAAGTGGCTCACTGAAGCAAAACCAGCAAAATATATTCATCAAAATCTATCCCAATATGAACGAACTGCCCTCACACGGCTCACACGCAGGAATGACATAATTATGAAAAAAGCTGACAAGGGATCCTTGATAGTAATTGAAGACAGACAAACCTATATTGAGAAAGGCTTGGCACAAGTACACGATCCACAAACCTATCGACATCTAGACAAAGACCCAACACAATCCATAGTAGAACAAATCAATCAGACAGTTACTGACATACACAAATTAGGACTTCTGGATAGAAAGACACTACAATTCCTTTTCCAACTTAAACCATCTAAAGTACGAACACAACAACTCTATTTTCTTAGTAAAATACACAAAACTCCAGTCGCATATCGACCAATCGTGTCTGGTTGCTCAGGACCGACTGAAGCCATTTCTCAATTCGTAGACTATCTTCTCAAACCAATTGCACTCACACAGAACAGTTACATCCGGGACTCAAATGACTTCATATCCCTAATCGAAACAACAAGAATGAAACATGATGCCATACTAGTCACAATAGACGTTACATCGCTCTACACAAACATTCCACACAAAGAAGGCATACATGTATGCATTGAAAAACTCCGAGACTATATCCGAACCACCGACAACGAAGTATATTATGACATTGGCTTTTCACCAAATCTTGTTTGGATAACTGAGACATTTCTGACTCACATTTTAACTAACAACATATTCGAATTCAATGGTGAAATATATAGACAACTTTTTGGTGTTGCCATGGGAACAAAAGTTGCCCCAACATTTGCCAACCTCTTCATGGCCGATCTCGAAGAAAGATTTCTCCGAAATGAACCAACCAGACCACTGATCTGGAAGAGATTCATCGATGACATATATGTCATCTGGGAAGACACTACTCAAACTCTACAACACATGATGGAACGACTCAACAATTTTCACCCCACAATCAAATTCACATACACACAAAGCAACACAGAAGCCGTCTTCCTCGACGTTCTTACATACAAAGGCAATCGGTTTTCACAAAACAACATCCTTGACTGCAAGACTCATTTTAAAACCACTAACAGATTCCAATATCTGCATTACACCTCATGCCACGCACCGAGTACATTCAGAGCTGTCACACTTGGTGAGGCACACCGTTTCCTTAGATCCACATCAGACCCAACAGAGTACCGTCACATTCTTAACGACCACACAAAACGCCTCATATCAAGAGGATACCCCAAGAAACAAACCATAAGACTACTCTCAAAACTACCATTCAGCAAGAGACGTGACCTCCTCAAGAATACGACACACGATAAACAACAGACACAAAACACAAAATCAATATTCACGACAACTTTCTCACCCTGGTTCCCAAACATCAAACAATTGATCCACAGACAATGGCAAAGCATGATCGACAGCGACCCCCAACTCGAATCAATACTTGGATGTCACCCACCAATGATTGCCTACAAAAGAGCAAAGAACATCAGTGATCACATCACACGGGCCCGATTACGGGGAACCTCCAAACCAATAAAAGACGTTAAAAACAGCGACGTCCCAGTACCCAGACTCGCCATTACGCCAGTTACGACAACTTGCAACCACACACAATGCGGAATATGCCATCAGATCACGATTTGCTCTGCCATCCGCAGCACCACCACGGGCAAGTCATACCCACTATATTTCCAAAACAACAACACAACAATAAATGGACGAATGACATGCGCATCAACAAACATAATTTATGTCATTACGTGTGATGTACCCAGATGTCACAAACAATACGTTGGACAAACGGGTGGCACACTCAGAGTTCGTATGAGACACCACCGCAACAAACTGCGATCACGAGACACAAAAAAGATCTACTTACATTGTAACGAACGAAACCACAACTCAAAGGGACTTTGAAAAATAACACCTATCCAAATCGAAGAAAATCACCAACGACGCCTAACTCTGGAAAACGAATGGATAACACGACTCAAAACCACTGGTAGATTTGGCCTAAACAAAAAGGCACAACAATCAACTGACAATAACGATGGAAATAGACGGAGCGACACACCGGTGGTGGAGGCCCCACAACCGATGCTACCTCAGGTGATGACCTCACAGCGTCCGAACGCAAGCGCATCAGCACCGAATATTGAGTCGACACACACAGACTTCAACCGAATGGAAACAGAACTATTGCCAATACAAATAGTCACAAGCCATTAGACTTTAGAAAGACATTCTGTACATCATCACTATTATTATAGAGTTTTCTTTTTAAAAAAAGAAATTCACCATCCTATAAAATATTGGTTCTCTACTTAAAACAAATTACACAAATAAAAAGTTCACAGAAAACCGCCCACGGAACTGACCATTTATGACATCACAAACACGGAGACATCCACTACCGAGATACCTCAAACTCAACTCAACGCAACTCCAATGTTATCACAGTGTACACACACCAGCCAACAAAGTCACCCACAAAAATACAATTTAACCCAACCACTACCATGACTCAAGATCAACATTCAAGCACGATTAACATTTACAGAAACACAGCCATTTAATCAACACACCCCACACACAAACAAAGAACTCGTCAACAATTGCCTACACACTCTCGAGACCTCAACAACACCATCTCATCACAAGCCACACAACATTACCAGCCAACAGTCACCTTTCCTCCATTGAGGTCAGTAATTACACAACCACATTAACCACCCCACACCATAGCACGCACAAACATGGTCCCACTCAAATTAAACTGAATACTCTAATCTAATCTTAAGTAGTACATGACTTAACATATACTAAATTAAAGAAGGCATTTTTCGGGAGCCTACAATCATCCTGTTGCTTGGCTGATGAATGTTGAAGTAGCTGTCCCCACCCCCACACCAAACAAAATTTAAATATTAATGATCTAAATCATATATGAATTACTAAAAAACTACTAACTCAATTTTTAAAATATCAAATTCTGACTGAAAATGACAAGACAGAACTGCCTCTTCGGAGGTATACCAAACCCCTAATCCACTACCAATAATATAGTCTTACTATTTAGCTGGTCTAGCGATTTTGGGACCAATTACTTATACATTTAATAAATTAATTAAGAGCCATGACACCTTACTCCATCGCCCAGCCCAATCTTGATTGTGTGGCGTACGACGTAATTAACCTAACAACATAATCTAATCTTATCAAGTAATTAATTTATTACTACAATAACTATTTGATTAAAATTAACCCCTGTCTTCTGTCTCCCCCTCTCTCTCTTTCCTTCTCCCCTTCCTCCTCCCTACTTATTATACAGACTAAACGAACACACAGAATACACACAACTCCTAATCATTCGACAGCAAAACACTGACAACTCCAACAAACACAACTTTTACACTGGAGCAAGAAATTGCTGCATCAACACTGTGAGAGACTACTATTGACATTTAATGACAAGCCGTACACCTGAGAGAGCACCCCACAAGACAGGAAATGGAGCCCTCACGTTCACCGGACCAGGCACTGTCCTGCACGTTCTGGTACGTGAGGTTTAGTTCTGTTGAGCTAAACCCTAACCTATAACCCTAACCCTAACCCTAACCCTAACCCTAACTCTGACCTTAAGATCGCCGAGGGGTCACCCACACCACAACGAATACATAGCTTAACCCTCCCTAGCCTTGACTTTAAGATCGCTGAGAAACCTCGTTGACCGTAGAAATCCAAAATCAGGACGACACTCCCCGTGAGACGGGTAACGACTACACCCGACCACGCGATAAGGAAGCAGTCCACCAGACCCACCAGACCCGCCTTAACAGAGCTCGCCCCGCCTTTCGGCCGTCGTTTGCGACCGCTTACTTTAACAACCCGACACTACAGGACACTAATTACGAATGTTGATTTAACACAGAGTTGATTTAATGAACTCACACGCTATCAGAGAACACATACTGATGCACACACGCGCGCGCACACTAACACGCGCGCGCACACACACACACACGCACACACACACAAACACATATACACGCATAAACTATAAGACACGACGACACAATGTAAGACACGTTGTACGACACGCCCCACAGAGAATCCGTTACACCAAAGAAGCGACGTTCTGGAACCGAGAAAGACAGCGGGACGGTCTGACGCGATAGCGACGCAGACTCCGGAGTCCTGAGGTTACGTACGGATCGACCACTGTCCAATCGAAACGCACGTACACGACACGGCCCGGTGAGCCCGACACACGGGAACAACAATATGTGACGTCATCCTCAACGGAAGCAGACAAAGTGAATCTACCGTGGGGCGCCATACTAAAAGGATTGGAATCGAGAAGTCTCCCATGCTAACGCGGTTTGTGTCATCTCGAAGGCATTCCGGTCGTATGACGTGCAAATCCACTGGTGGGGAAGGGGTAAGTCCGGCTGGGGAAACCCTAACGGCCTAACCCTAACTCTGACTCTAACCCTAACCTTAACCACTGGCTGATCGTGATTCTCATGACATCTGTGAGGGTCACTTAAATACAAAGTGTTTGGAAGGCAGTAGTTGGCTCGTTGACGAAGTTGGTATACATTGATATAGTATTTCTTACTTGCACGGTACACTTAAAGCCTACAGTCACGTGCCACGTTGGT
The DNA here is from genome assembly GCF_963422355.1 of Corticium candelabrum. Classification (NCBI taxonomy): domain Eukaryota; kingdom Metazoa; phylum Porifera; class Homoscleromorpha; order Homosclerophorida; family Plakinidae; genus Corticium; species Corticium candelabrum. The sequence continues at coordinate 21,412 of NW_026912735.1, forward strand.
AACTTCTAATATATTTGTAAAGTTATGAATTTTAATAAGATAGCTAGAAGTCATTAAGTTAATTAAGCATAGAATTGCTTCATTTTCTGGCTGTCCTAAAATATTTTAATCTATAAACACCATCTGCAAGTAATCGAAGCCATTCAAGATGACCGCGTTCAATACACAAGCATTTTATTGAATTTATCTTTTGTCTTATCTCAATCAAGTTAATAAAGCATGCAATTTCCTGTCCTTCACAAGTTATATACGTTTCAGTTCTAGCCTATTCACAAAGGACTTACATGTATTCATAATTCACAGCTGGTCATCTGATCATCAGCCTGCACGTGAACTAAAATTATTCTCTACATCAAACTATGATGGCTTGGTTGTCAAGAGCCTTACGTTGGCTCTCCACTATCTTCATTCACATCCTTACTCCATCACGTATACTCCCAAAAAAATACATTGTTGTAGTTGTTGTAGTATAAGACTCAATGTCCCTGGTTAGAGTTCAACTGCATATCTTCTACCACAACTACTAAGACAGCGAAGTCATGTCAAGCATCACTTCACTACGTATGAGTGGCCATAAAATTACTTGTATTAAAGTGTTCGTCAGCATCAGCTATATCTAATAACTTCAGAATGGTGTTTTAATAGTTTTATTCCTAGTTTGCAACATGAAACCCAGATCGACAGCTGTTCTATTCCAACTAGATGGCAAGACACACACACACACACACACACACACACACACACACACACACACACACACACACACACACACAAATGAGCTCTCATGCATAAACTACAACTCCAAATGTTCAGCATGGTGGACTAATCTCTCTTATTGTAAAATAGTACGTGTGTTTTAATGAGCTGTTAAATTTTATATTGACATTGTAAATTATTGAAAGCTACTTGTATCTATTGAAGAACAGCACTCTTGACCACTCAAATTCGGTAATACACATAAACACTGCTTATCAAGGATATCCTAATTTACTTACTGTAAGTGTAACAGTTCTTATGTAAACTAGATTGACACATGTTTTTTGAATTGTTCACAACTTGAAATAGACTGCAGACTTTAGATTAAGATTCTTGTCAACAGCTAATTAGTTCGACTTTACGCTTTGCCACATGCCAGGCAATGACTTTTCAAAAAATGCAATCTATGGCAAACACAACCAGCAACACACACAAAGACTTTAAAGGCAATAGCAAGATAAATCATTGAGTGTTTTTACAAAAATAGTACGTGTCAGCATCATACTTGCATGTATCTAATTTGCCTTAATTAAACAAGATCAACAGAAGTCTGAGTACTCAGCAAATTTAGTCTCTGTTCAGTATATCCCTTAGAAACCCCAGCTTACATAATTGAGATTTTCCTTGACACTGAGGTGTTAGAGTTTTTCATCCTCACCTGTGGACCAAAATATTTTATGTATTATAAAATTAATAGCAACTTAGTTAATTGACTAGGTGTCACTTGTAGCCAGTGATACAGATAACAAGTGAACTGCTCCATCATATAGTGAAATTGCAACAAGTCACATTAGTTAAGTTGAAACTATAAAATTACATATGTAAATGCACACAAAAAAGTTATCATATTGTACTATTCATTTGATATGTCATTGACTTCTCTCTCAGATTACTGTTAATTAAATAGCTGTGGCTTAATAAATTGCTAATCTTTAATAAATACATTGTAGTGATAAACTGTCTGCTCAACTGTTTCTATGTGTATTTGTGGCACACAATCAAAATTAACATATAGTATGAATTAAATTGAAACAAACCACAAGAAAATATTTGAGCAACCATCGGTATTGCTTGCATTCAGCTATGACTTGGTTTGTTGTATCAGAATGTTGTAAGTAAAATCTATCATTGATGTAATACTTAGCAAAATTGTGGTGCAAGAATGCATACTATATATAAACTCCTGTTACAGATTCAAATTGTTGACAGTCTGTTTATGGAGAAACTCCGTGTCTGTGGATACGATGGAGTGAAGACTTGGAAAAAGGTAACAAATTATACAGAAAAAAAGCCAAGTTCAACAGACAAACTACAAACTGCCATTGATTTTGTAGAAATGGACAGTGTTACAAGAAGACATGATTCTTTTTGTCATCAATGTTAAATTCTCACATTGGTCATTAATGGTAAGAGCTACTTGAATCTCACATAAAGGTAAAATGGCTTATTTCGAATTGGCAACTATTAGCTTGGAGAACCAAAGACAAAAAGTGATGACTTACTATGACTCGCTTGGTAGAGATGGCACCAAGCCGTTTCATCAAATAATATAGGGAGACTAGTCTGATGTTTTATTAGATTCATATACCTGCTATCTTATACGCACACACAAGAAACTGCTAGATACCTAGAACTAGATGGCCATTTCTACAACACCAAATATACCCAAATTCACACTTACAAATCCGACTACTGACACAATTCTAATAATGGAAAAGATGAATCCCATTGATTACCCAAATAACAACATTTTACCCATTCTGTATCACTATACAACCAATGACTAATATACAGATACATGCAACTGATGCACTACTGAAACAAATTTAGTTAGTCATAATAAACTCAGGCATTGCTATTGTTCATAGAGAGTTCCAGCTGAAACGATTTAATAGTATTGGATGGCAACTTCAGTATCCAGAAGTAAGACTGCACTGCACTATAAATGTGCTAATAGTAATATGCACTACATTGTTAATTTAGAACATACCACAGCAAGAAAACAGCTATGACTGTGGTGTCTTTGTCTGCGAGTTTGCCCGCTGTTTGATTCTGCACAAACCAATGAAATTTTCACAGGTCCATTGCAATGGTTTCAAAGTGCCCGCTACATACTGTTCCATGAACAATAGAATTTTGCATTTAGGATCATATGCCACATATAAAAGAAAGGATAGCAACTGAATTGCAGTCTGGGGTCCTGCTACCTGCTGAATCAGCAACAGGCAACAGTGCCACTGATGCACAAGTACACAAGGTACCTTCACAAGACCAGCCTGCTTTCACAAGTAAGAAGTGTACCAAAGACATATGGGAAACAACAGAGCTGTCTAATGTCACTGAATCATCGTGGGAATAATGGCCAAAATTTCTACAACTTGTTTTACCCAAAGGTTACACTTACATGATAGAGCACATAGAAAGCGTACATTCCCGGGATTTCATAGGAGCCCAAACTGAACCTTTCAATGCACAGATTCGAACAAGTGTTACATGTAGAGATGAAGCACAAAGCTGGCTAAAGTCAATGATGGACCATAGCCAATGCACGTATAGAGTTACCAGGACATACAAGCCAACAATGAAGCGCTTGCTCTTTAGAGTAGATATGCATTGCCAACACCTGCAGAAGGCACTTTTAATCAAACAGCTGGCTTTAAAATCTTCCCATACAACAAAAAAGGTCTCGCCTCTGAGCTTCGAAAACAGAAACTAACTGTCCATCAACTCTGATTATGACTGTTGAGAATTCCACCAAGAAACTGTTAAGAAAGTGTCACAATCAATCAAAAGTTCTCCATCCAACTTTTGTCAAGCTACTGTTTGACCACAACCACCCCATACATAGTGCACACTCGCTCAGCTTTCGCTCAATAGCACAACAGACGAAAGACATTTTCTTTGATCTATTTCGCTCAGGACATTTTGCAGCAACTGCATGGCATACATACGAATCAAAACTACTCTTAACTTTCCTCAATAAAACATCAATGCAGCGTGAATTGGCAGACAGGGCAATCAATCCTTCTAGGCAAGATGTATGTAGACTTTACGATACGTGGAGAAGAGCTGAAATGGGGCCTGATGATGGGAAGGCCATGATTGACCAACTACAGGAAGAAATTGACAGGTTTAATAAGCAATACTCACAATTTGGAGGCAAGGCAGAAATGCAACCCTTTCAAGCAGCAACATACCCAAAAGTGATAATGACAGCGATGACAGCAACACGAAAGCAGAAAAGAGTAGTAGTAAACTGTCACCTCCTAAAAAGAAAAAAAAGCTTAAAGAGGCAAATCAACCACTGATTATAGCCATTTGTACCCAACTAATGGCAAGAGCTCATGAAATGGTACAACAATCAAGCGAAATCGTGTTCTGTGATTCCACCTCTACATTAGATTGGTTTGGAAATTCTATGTTTATTATTTCGACAATCCATGCTTGCTGTTCAATTCCACTAGGTGTAATAATCGTGTTTGACGAAAAGCAAGAAACTATCAAAGAGGGGCTTGAAATGTTGAAAAGAGTTTTGCCTACCTCTACATTCTATGATCGGGGTGTACATGTGGGTCCTGCATTATTTATGACAGATGACAGCACTGTTGAACGAGAGGCTCTTCAATCTAGCTGGAAATCATCTTGACTCCTCTTATGCATATTCCATTTCCTACAAAGAAGATAGACGTGGTTACACGATGGAAAGAACAGAATTCCCCAAAAAGATCGTCTGTACTTGATAAAGATGATTAAAGGTCTGGTATATTCGAAGTCAGAAAATGAGCTAAATGGCCTGTATACTAAGCTTCAAAACGATCATATTTCTATTCGGTACCCACCTTTCCTTCAACACATGAAGTCACTCTGGCGGAGAAGGCATGAATGGGCTATATGCTACAGGCATGCTGATATCACTAGAGGTAACCACACCAATAATTACGCCGAAGCAGGCATCAAGATTGTAAAGGATCTGGTCTTCAGCAGAATAAAGGCATACAATTTGACTCAAATGTTTGCCTTTATTACAGAGTCAATGGAAACTTTACTATCAGAGAAAGTTACTCAATGTCTCAAACAGTAGAATGGATCACTTTGTTGCCACCAAATTTCTGGATCAGGGTGCTGAGACAGTTGAACATTGTGCCATTGAAAGTCTTGGCGATAGCATCTTCCGTGTAAAAAGTAGAAAACGCTTAACTGGGTTTGATGAAGACAGTTATGTTGTGGACATGCACATTG
>NW_026912736.1:5000-12500 GCF_963422355.1 Corticium candelabrum
GGAACGGTTGGTCGCCAAACTTTCACTACTTTCTAGGTCAGTGATTCCAGAAGTAAACAAGTCATTGATATCACTGTTGGGACCTTTCCAAGATTATTATGTTTGACATTAAATTAATACCTAACTAGGAATTTGCAGTAACATTGGATGAACAGTGGCTAGTAAAAACACAAATCTACAGTATTGTATTTGGGATTCTTTTTATGTAATAGTATGAGTATTCAATATTTTATAGAAACTTTGAACTAATTGTATAGCTACAACCAAACAAAATGTGGTTTGTGTGGTTTTGTAATGTCAATTATTGTGATTATGTGGTTTGTCATCACATCCACATCCTGGCAATCCATCCAATAAGACAAGAGCATTCTTTGAGCGTTTTCTTAATTAATTCTCTATATGACTCGGTGCCACTATTGATATGCTGAGAACAGTACATCTGGTAACTCAAGGGAAAACCCCACACCCCACGTGGTTTCCTATGGGCTAGCTGTGCTAATTTTTGGAATGCACGTGTTAGACTTTGTTATTGTAGCGCGCGGCATCATTCAACACTTAGATTTCAGAACTGTACATGCAGAAACTTTTGTCTGAACAAAACTTTCTTAGTAGCACTATGAGACGTATGAGCTCCTGGACGTACCTGGTAGTTCTTTTGATAGAAAGACACTCAGGCAGCTTGCTGCGGAGTAAGTTTTTCAATGACATACCTACATACATACATACGTACGTACGTACGTACGTACGTACAATACATACATACGTACAATACATACCTAACATACATACATACATACGTACATACATACATACATACATACATACATACGTACATACGTATGTACATACGTACATACATACGTATGTACAATACATACATACATACACACATACGTACAATACATACCTAACATACATACATACATACATACGTACGTACGTACATACGTACATACGTACATACATACATACATACATACATACATACATACGTACATATGTACAAACAATACATACATACATTTTTTGTACATACGTACATACAAGAGCCCCGAAGGCCCAGGTTCGATACTGTAATCACTATTCTGCAATCTAACACTACTGTATCAGAATTCAGTATCAGAAGACACTATGATGTACCTCACACTTGCTGTACTTGCTGTAGATACTTAGATACTTGCTGTAGACATTACCTGACACTCCAAAGAGAGAGGCAATTGTATGTTAGTTCCTTGCCCAAGGGAATTTATGTATGTGGCCCTCCCGCACTCAAACTCTGACCCAAAGGTCCCGGATGTTGCCAATCTCCAACTGCACACTCTAACCAATTGAGCCTCATACATTTTTTTGTACCTACGTACATACAAGAGCCCCTAGGCCTCAGGTTCGATACTGCAATGGCGATGCTACGATGCTACAATGCTACAATTCTATCAGCAGTCACTGTCTATATGTCACTTCTTCTTCTTGAACAGGACTGACACTCGGAGAGAGAGGCAATTGTATGTTAGTTCCTTGCCCAAGCGAACTTACGTATGTGGCCCTCCCGCACTCAAACTCTGACCAAAAGGTCCCGGATGTTGCCAATCTCCAACTGCACACTCTAACCAATTGAGCCACATACATACATACATACATACATACATACATACATAGCACATACATACATACATGATCGTGATGATGATGGTATGTCCATTGCTTTGGGTGATGTTACATGGTGCCTTCTTTAGAGCAGCAATTGATTAACGTTGGACATTGAGAGATGGATTGATGGTAGATAGTTGTTGTCGTTGTTGCTTACGACACTGTCTCTTGACTTCAGCAGCTTGAACACGCGTGTTTACTAACCAAATCTAAAGCAATCTGGCCTAATGTGCGTTTTAAAGGTGTGGCCTAACGTGCGCTAACAACGAGTGACCAAACTTGCGTTATATTAGGGTTGATAAAGGTTCCAGGATAGCGTTAGCTTCTGAATCCCGGATGTGCAATAGTTAGTTATTTCTTGAAACTGCAGATACTCATATTATATATTACTTATTTACTTTCATGTACCTCCAACCGGAAATTGATTTCATTGTGCCTCAGCAAAAGTCATCTTTCTGAAAACCCTCCCATGGCCTGACTGGCCAGACTGGGTGCTACACGGCCCTCCATGTAGTACATCATAAGCGTACACACAGGGCCACGCCACGCCACCAATTAGGAGCCTATGGTCACTATATACAAAATAGGTCATCGTGAAAACGAGATACAAGTGGATGAGCTCCATTACACGCCATTGCAAAAGCTACACTCAAGAGCTGCCAACTCTCCCGCATTGAATGGGAGACTCTCACATTTGGGACTCTTCTCCCGCTTATCCGCATTTGGCATCAAATCTCCCGCATTCTGACCATTGGTGGGTGTGACCAAACTGATGGGCGTGCCGTTTCTGTGTAACTGTATCCTACAGTTTTAGTACATCCATGTGTACGTACATCCTTGATATCCCAATACCAGTTTCTACGTGCCAGCCTCTCTCGTCATCCGTTCTTTCATAACATACTTTGTCAAGATACTGACATAAAAGGAGGAGTCGGTCAGAAGTGGAAACAGGAAGAGGTCTGGTTACCTGAGTACCCCGTGTATTGCTGGAAACGATTGAAGAAGGCCGCAATAAAATAGAATCCAAAACATCCCAACTAGCCACGATAATGTGCATGTACTTTGTTCCTTAGATTTGTATAGCAGGCAGTAGCACGTACAGAACAAGTTCTGTTTTTTAATTAACTATTATGTTTAGTAATTGGTGTTGATGCTGTGTGTCACTAATTAGGCATTAATCAATTGGTCGTACATTTTGTTGCACTATAATTAATTAATTAACAGTTATTACGATATAGATTTATTGATATTAATGATATTGTAGGCCTGACCAAAAAATTAAACTCCCGCAGTCTTCCGCATTTGGATACTGCTAGGTTGGCAGGTCCTTACACTTACACGCAGACGTCCTGGGCACATGATGCTACAGCTACTTGCACATATACCAAATTGCCTGATGGTGCGCGCACTGAGGTTGCTCCCCCAAGCCAGATGCTATTCATTGCCTCTGTACATCCATATATACAAACGTACATACATTCATACAAACTTAATGGTTGAATTGGCATCATATTGTCTCCATCTGTCTCAATCCGATTTGAGCTGCACGCATGTGACAGCCACAGATGTCATATTTCTCATACATATACATTTTTATTAATAATTTTTATTAATTATTTTTATTAATTAATATTTATCAATTAATTGTTTTATTAATTATTTTTTATTAATTAATTTTTTATCTATTAATTATTATTAATTATTTTTATATTAATTTTTATTATTTATTCTTATTCATTAATTTTTATTAATTATTTTGTAATACGAGCTGAGTAACCCTGCTATTGTATTTTTTACAGAGACATCAGAGAAACCGACGTCACGAATTTCCCGACAGCCGGACTGCAAAATCTTCGTGAACTCCGCGCCACGTCGACTCGCTCACTAAAGTCGTTTCCGTCGCCGCCCAGCCTGCCGTCAATCCGCAAACTCTCTCTTACCTACAACAGCCACTGCTGCATGTACGCCGACGCGACGTACGGCACGGTACCGGCGCCACTGCCGGAATGCAACCCGTCGCCGACACCCACCGGCGACGAGACAAGGGATTTGGATGCGGAGATCAGTAGGAGACGAAGCGACGCAGCTAGGGCATTTTGCCGTACTCAAGCGCCGCTCTGCTTTGAGAAACTGCCCGAAGGCGTCTTTCCGTCGTGCGATCCAAATGGTCCGGCTGTCTATCATCTGCCAGGGGGTGACGTGACGGTGCCGCGATGCAGCACGTCGGCGCCGACTACCGCGCCAAACACAGTTCCCGCCTTTTTACCATGTGACCCAGACGGTCCAGTTGTGCATCATTTGCCACAGGGCGACTTGACGGTCCCGCAATGCAACGAGTCGGCGCCGACGTCCGTGCTAATTCCGATCCCCACTGGACGACTAGTCAACACGATGAACGCGCCCGACCGCCTGCCCGTCGTTTGCGCACCGTTGCCCGACGATTTCAACTCGTGCGACGACGTGATGGGCAACTGGGTGCTCCGGATCGCCGTCTGGCTCGTTGTCGCCGTCAACCTTGTCGGCAACACGACGGTCGTCGTCGTTTTTGCGGCGAACTCGAAGCGATTCAACGCCGTCAAGCTTCTTCTCTGCAACATGGCGTTCGCTGACGGTCTGATGGGCGTCTATCTGGTCGTGTTAGCGATTGTTGACGCGTCGACGTACGGCGCGTACGCCGACGACGCGATTGCCTGGAAGACGGGCGGCGGGTGCGCAACTATTGGCTTCTTGTCGGTGTTTGCAAGTCTTCTCTCGCTCTACACGCTCGTTGCCATCACGTGCGAGCGTTTCTACACGATCCATTATGCGATGTATGGGAGAAAGTTGGGAGTCAAACAGGCGGCCGCCGTCGTTGCAGTCGGATGGGCGTACGCCTTCATAATGGCGTTACTGCCGCTCGTCGGCGTGTCGAACTACACCAGCACGGCCGTCTGTCTACCATTTAGTCTAGAGAACGGCGGACGGGCGTATCTGACGTTCGCATTGAGTCTCAATCTCGTCGCCTTTGTCACTATCGCTACCATCTACGTGTACCTTTTTTGCAGCATCGCGGGACGCGGTCCGAGGGCGCGCAACACGGATTTCTCCGTCTTTAAGAAGATGATGATTCTCGTCATCGTCGACTTCATGTGCTGGATGCCGATCATTGTCGTCGGTCTCCTCTCCGCTAATCGCTCCGACGTCGCCGTCTCGTTGGCGTCCGCCAAGTGGATCGTCGTTTTCATCTACCCGTTGAACTCGTGCGCGAATCCGTTTCTCTACGCCATATTTACGAGGCCGTTTAAGCGGGATTTCTTCGAGTTTTTCCATCGATTTGGCCTGTTTGAAGAGCAGTTTTTTAAGCATTCTCGTCCGTCGTCGTTTCGACGGTCTGACCGGACGCCTCGCCCGCGGTCGGCCAGTCAGTACGAAATGACGAGCGACGATAATTTGGGGAGACACCGTCAGCCGCGTTTGTCCGTCAGTACGAATATCTCGGTTGTGTACAGCTCGTCGAACGGCCAAGCGGTCGAGATGCAGGAGAGCGCTTTGTGCTCGACGAGGAGCGTGTTGGAGAGCGTGACGGAGACGGTAGAGAAGGGAGTGATGAAGACAGGCGACGGAATCATAACGAACGGCGGGATGAAGACGGACGGCGGAGACGATGCGGAACCGCGGCATAACGACCGGTCACTCGCGACGCCTGAACAACAAGAGAGACCGAACAGCAGATCGGGGTTACTGCCCGTTACTGGTAAGGTGGAGGAAGAAGGTGAGCGGCGCGAAGAAATAACAGATATAGTGGTCGTGTAGTGTATATGTATGCATGCAGCTTGGGTATACTTAGATGTAAGTGTCGCGATGGCTACGCGATGGCTACGCGATGGCTACGCGATGTAAACGTTAGCTTTTTGGTGATATTAATAGTCATGACGAAATTAACTAATTAAGTAGGTATCTATCTACCTTGTTGAATGTAGGTGTTGCTTGTTTGAGAATTCGTTTTTATAGATTATGTAAATTATATCATGCAGCGAATGGGTAAATTGTATGGCGACTGTTCCTTCATTCAACTATATTCGCTCGTGTCTGGGAGCGAGTAGCGAGCTAGTTAGCTATAATGCCGTACGTGTCGTTCCGTGTCTCTCTATCTCTTTCCCTCTCTCGCGTTTACATTGAAAATAGCCAATATCACTCGCAAATTGCGCTGACAGCACGCGCGAGTCTGGCAAACTCGTTTACTAGCTGATATTTGTGAACTTACCTTCTTAGGCCTGCGACCGCGCTTGTTCCATTCCCGTCTCGCTGCATAAACCCCCAGTGTCACGCCTCTTGGTAAAGGAGACCCTTGACACGAACAGCCACTCTAGCTAGACAGAGTCGTTTTAGCTAGCTTTATCACCAACGACTACTAAAATGAAACAATATGCTACCGCTACTGCATACTGCAGTCTGTCTACTGACCGGCTTTTTGAAACACAATGACTGCATGGCGAGCATTTTGCCGGCAACACAACCATTGGTGGGTTTTTTGCATTAATTACCATGCATGAAACGGTATCCAACAGACGTTACAAGTGTCTGAACTTACCTTCATGGGGCTGTGACCGCGCTTGTTCCATTCCCGTCTCTCAGCATGAACCCCAACTCACGCCTCTTGCTAAAGGATACCCTTGACACGGACAGTCACCCTAGCTAGACAGAGTCGTTTTCGCTAGCTTTATCACCAACGACTACTGCTACTGAAATAAAACAATATGCTACCGCTACTGCAGTCTGTGTTCACTGACCGGCTTTTTGAAACACAATAACTGCATGCATGGCGAGTCTTTTCCAGCAACACAACCATTGGTCGGTCCTTTGCATTAATTACCATGTATAAAAAACAGCATCCGACAGACGTTACAAGTATCTTTAGGAGTGTATAGAAATTTGAGTATGAAGGAGATTAGAGCGTTAGATAATTAGAGCGTGTAAGGGTTGAGTTTGAGAAATAAGAGTGTCAAGGGAAATTATAGTGGGTTTGTCAAGGGCTGTCAAGCCAAAATGTACCGGTCAATAAGTGCAGTCTGTTTCATATTATTAGTGGCAGACATGAAATGGAAATGGTTCAGGCCTAGGGTTAGAGTAAGCTTAGGATTAAGCCTGGTCTACAAGTTAGTGCTGACGCTCAGCTGTCAAACTTTAAAGAGACCATCTCTACAGAAGGGGCATCCTTTCACGTTGACACTGACGCAAACCCTGGAGTAGGATACATTTTGTTATTTATTTTAGCGTCAGCGTCATATTGCAAACCAGCCTTTAGCCTCGATTTTAGACAACCAGCTGTATTGTTTGGCTGCCAAAATGGATCGGCTCCTGGTTTAACTGTTTTGGCCGTGATCCAAAATCATTAGGGGCACCTCATTATTAAGTGTGGGGAGGCAGGCAAATTTGCCATGGTCTGCATAGTTTGACATGTGACCTTTGCAAATATGCCTACTAAAAACTCCTGGCCCCACTGTCTGTCCGTTAACTTTAGATGACCCCATATATACATGCATTATATATACCTATATAATCAATCATATAGGTATGTACAATAACAAGTAGCCTGTTTCAGGGTTCAAGTGTGGTCTGTATGATTTCTAAATTTTTTCATTTCCATTCAACCCGCTAACAGACCAGGTAAAGCAAGAATTGCTTTTTTCAGGGATACTCTTACTCTAGATACTGTTCTTGCATACAATTTCATAGTATACAGACAAGAAACCTGAAAAATTTATAATCCCCCCTCAACAGAAGATGACCCAAATGCTTAGTGACTCCTCCGAATCACTGAATTTAAAACTTTTGGTCCCATGGCAAAATGGCCAGCCCCAGACTCTAAATAAT
>NW_026912737.1:0-10000 GCF_963422355.1 Corticium candelabrum
TGTAACGAACGCGCGGTCTGTACTGGCTGGCGTACACAACGGGGATGAGGAAAGAGACAAAAGTATATTGCGTACCTTAACTATATACCTATGTAACACGTGACTATAATCTAATTACATACACTTATAACGCGCGCTACATAACCGTCCTTCCTAGTGTTAATGTCCTCATTAGCAGACTACACTTCTAACAAAACACCAAACACTTAATTAAAGAAAAAGTAAAACGAACTCAGTGGTGTTCAAAACTCGTAGTCCGCAAATCTTGAAGGAGTCTTCCCTGCTGTGGCACGTTGACGTCTATGAAGTTGACGTAAACTTTCCTCGTCCTTGTTCTCTTCCTCGGAATCCTCGTTCTCTTCCTCTTTTTCAGACTGAGTGGAAACGGCAGTAGCTTGCGGATGTTGCTCGTCTGCTGCATTATCTCCCTCGTACCGTGAAGAGAAAGGTAGATGCGCTGGACGTGGGCCGTAGTGCGTTTACCAGTAATGACGTGTGCCAAATCATAATGAACATCAGACAGGCGGCGCAGAGCACGATACGGTCCGTCATACGATTTGCTGAGCTTGGGCGACAAACTTGATTTTCGTAACGGAGAGTGTAATAAGACCAATGATCCCAGTTCAAAATTGACTGAATCATGCTTGAGATCGTAAAAGCGCTTTCGTGTGGAATCTGCCTTTTCTTGGTGACACCTGGCGGTATCAAATGCGTCCTTGATGTTTTTCGTAAGGGCTAGACCATACTGGTGTACGTCCTCAACGAAACTCTGTGGGGGACTGGCTAAAAGGTCGGTAGGAAGCTGAGGATCTCTTCCGTGAACGAGATAAAATGAAGTGTTACCGATTGCGTCCACGAAGCTCGTGCGATAGGCAAACGCGATAGCTTCAACATAGTCGTCTTGATGATCGTTAACGTAGGCTGACAAGGCAGAAGCGATATATCGGTTTAGTCGTTCAACTTGTCCGTTGGTTTGAGGATGATAAGCGCTGGAAAATACCTTCTTGATGCCCAAGCGTTCAGCTATACGTTTAAATAAGGTGGACATAAATTGCGACCCCCTATCCGACAAAAGCGTTGTAGGACATCCGTGGCGAAGAACAATGCGATCCACAACGGCATCAGCGACAGTACTAGCGGTAATGTCTGGCACAGGTGCAAGCTCGACCCATCCGGAAAATCGGTCGACCATCATGACGATGTAACGATTGCCAGTGACAGTACGTGGAAGCGGTCCAAAAATGTCGACTCCAACTACTTCGAATGGGCGAGTAGCGCTGAACAATTGCAATTTTCCAGATCGGGACGGTTTGGGAGTCTTCTTGGACTGGCATTCCATACACAGGAACGTACAAAATCTTTCACGTCTTGTCCGAGACCCTTCCAATAATATTGAGACCGCACCCGATGATATGTCTTCTTGCGTCCAAGATGCCCAGACATGGGTAGATCGTGGAGCGCTTTCATGACTGCTGAGCGACTAGCGGAAGGAAGGATAGCAACATAATGTCTCCGACCGTTGAGTACCGATTTGTGCATCAGCAATCTAGTGCTTTCATCAACGGAAACTGTGCCTGTGTCTCTTAAATTTTCCCTAACTTCGGGGGATACGTCTTGTTGTGCACACTGTTTTCGAGACTTCAAGTAACCTATGACCTCACTGAGGAGAGGATCGGACTCCTGTTGCTCACGTAGCTGATCTTTATCAGGTAATTCAATTAGGTTCTCAGTGACAGCTAAGAGTGGAACCGTAGAAGAATTCGACGCAACAGTAGGCAGTCGTGACAACGCGTATGCATTTCCATTAGATTTTCCGGTTTGTAAGTTATAACAAAATCAAATCCTTGTAAACGTAAGACCCACCCGTGCGAGGCGACCCGTCTGGTGCTTCCCTGACATCAACCACCGCAAGTTGGCGTGGTCGGTTTCTACTGTAAAGCGCTGACCAGACAAGTACTTTCGAAGTTTTTCGCATCCCCAGACGATGGCAAGCAGCTCCTTTTCCCTCGTGTCGAACTCTCTTTCCGCGTCAGTCAGGTGGCGGCTAGCATAACATACTACTTTTTCGGTACATGCGTCGTCAGAAACTTGAGCCAGAATTGCCGCTATTGCATAATCCAAAGCATCTGTTTGTAACCCGAATGGCTTGTCCCAATCAGGGTGAACCAGTAAAGGAGGAGACGTCAAACATGCTTTCAAATGTTCGAACGCTTGTTGATGTCTTTCGTCCCACTGAAACGGCGTGTCATCACGAAGTAGCTGAGTCAGAAGAGAAGCGACTAAAGCATACGAGCGAACGAATCGGCGGTAATACGCTGTCAAGCCAAGAAATGACCTAAGTTGGGACTTGGTCTTTGGAACGGCCAGGTCACGAACAGCACGAATCTTTTCAGGATCGGGCAGAAGACCGTCTGAAGTCACGAGATATCCCAGATACCGAAGCTGTTGCTGAGCGACATTACATTTCTCTGTCTTTAATTTAAGATTGTATTTTTGAAATCGTTGGAAGACAGATTCGAGATGTGTCAAGTGTGTCGCAAAATCAGGAGAGAAGATTAGGACGTCATCGAGATAAACAATGCAAGTCTGCCATTTAAGACCAGCAAGCACGGTATCCATCGCTCTTTGAAACGTACTAGGGGCGTTACACAACCGGAACGGCATTACGGTGAATTCAAATAGACCAATCGGAGTGATGAATGCGGTCTTTTCAATGTCTTCTGGCGCTACAGGAAGCTGCCAGTAGCCTGACTGAAGATCGAGACACGTAAAATATTGATTGCCTGCGAGCAGATCTAGACTATCATCCACACGTGGATCGGATATCTGTCTTTCTTTGTCAATTCGTTGACTTTACGTTAATCAACGCAGAACCTCTTTGAACCGTTTTTTTGTCAACGAGGATTACGGGACTGGCCCACGGAGATCTAGAGTCTCTGATAATTGCTTGCTTCAGCATAGTTTCTATCTGACCTTGTACGTTCTCTCTGTCCGATGGAGACAATCGATACGGCATCTGGTTGACAGACGCATAGTCATCAGTATCAATTTTGTGGTGACCAATAGTTGTTCCCATATCATCAGAATTGTGCGCGAAAACCGAAAAATACTTATCAATCAAAGCTGACAACCTCGCCATTTGATCGACATCCAGAGTTGTATTGGCAACGACAGACGTGCTAGGTTTAAAACCGAAAGTGGTTTGTAAGCGGACATTCTGAGACTCACGAACGGAGTCTACGACGGAGCCTAACGAATGTACGTCTCCCATGAAGTGTTTATCAGTGGTATCTAAAACGACAGCAGGTCGATCTTGAGATGTAAACGCGCATATCCTGCCTGTGGCCTCGTTAAACCCAGAAAGAGTCAGTCCACTCTTCTCAGCGACGACACCAACGATTGATAACTTTACCTTGCTCGACGGAGAAACCCATAGCGTAACCGTTCCATCCTGGTAATCGAGTACCGCATTAACGTCTCGTAAGAAATCTGACCCAAGAAGGACTGAAAAGGCAAAGTCGCGAACAACAGTAAACGAATGTGATACCCGTACGTCGCCAATAGTTAAGGAAAGAACTACAGTACCAATACTGTCAGTTTACCACCGTTAGCAGCAACCAACGACTTCCGGTCAGCAGAGACGACCCGTTCCTGAACGTCGTTGTCAAGACTCTCGACAAAGTGGTCAGAAACGATTGAAGTAACAGCTCCCGAATCGAGAACGCAACTGACTGGCTGAGTGCCTTCTACAACTAGATTGCAAGTAGGAATGACGTTGGAAGACATATGACCTAAGGCAGCATGATCACACTGAACGGAGTTAACTATCTGACCACCAGAGTCATTATCATGAGCGATTGAAGCGGTGACGACTGGAGTAGACACCGGACGACTGGAAGCATCGTCTTTAGCAAGTCGTTTCCTACATTCTGCAATACGGTGTCCAAACTTTTTACAATAATGACATTGACCACAAAATGCTCTAGAGGCGGTTTGGTGACCGGAAGCAGAAGCAGACAACTGCGGGTTCGAGCTTTGGCGAAACCCAGATTGAGGTTGAGAGTGTGATTGCAAAAGTTTTAGAAAAGCACCCTGTTGAGCAATAATTTGCGACTGCTGTGACACAAGTTGCTGAAGCAACTGACTACTAGACGGAACCGCAGACGGAACAGCCGGTGATACGCGACGGTTAGACGATATACGCGACCGACGAACAGCTGCAGATGGTACAGTGGAAGACATCTGGTCGACCGCAATACAAGAAACATCCGACTCACGCTGACATTGTTGACGCTTCCAAATACGCTCAGCTTTCTCCGCACTGCGAAACGCGTCGGTCAGTTTTGTAGGCAAGTCCCTTTCTAATTCTGTCTGTAAGTCAGGTCTTAAGCCCTCTTGAAACCATGCAACTACCGTTAAGTCAGGCAGCGAATTACATGAAGCTTCTTGTAGTTGTAGCAGAGTTCTTCAGAATGTCGAACAGTAGGCGGTGACCGTTTCTGCTGCTCTTTATCTGATCGACATCAGCTTCTTATTCCAATGCAAAGCTGGGTTCTTCGGACCAAATTGTTCTTTTAAGAACGTACGAAACGTGTCCCAAGTGAGCAAATCGGAGGCATCATAAGTGGACATGTGGCTGCGGTACTCTGTATGAGCTCGGCCAGCCACAGCGACGACCGCGCGACGCATCTTCTCTTCCGACGTCCACTGCTCCATTTGACCCACGCTGTCTACATGGAACAGCCATCTGTCTAGGTCTTCGCCTTCATCGCCCCAAAATTGTCGAGTTGGACGGTAACCAAATAGCGTCGGCGGGAACTCGAACTGTCGCTGGGCTGATCATAAGACGAAGAGCGACCAGAATTCTCTTCAGCAATGACAGAGTCGTCGTACGACTGAGACTGTGATCTCCTTCCTTTGCGCGGCATTGCCAGACGGTTCTCCACCAAAATGTAACGAACGCGCGGTCTGTACTGGCTTACACAACGGGGATGAGGAAAGAGACAAAAGTATATTGCGTACCTTAACTATACACCTATGTAACACGTGACTATAATCTAATTACATACACTTATAACGCGCGCTACACTATTTCCAGCTAAAGGGCGAGTGTGGACTAGACGGCGACCTGAGAGGTTTAAGGAGGAGTGCCTAGTGCCTACAGTTAAACATGGTGGAGGTAGTATAATGATTTGGGGCTGCTTTTCTCTATCAGGCGTCGGTCACATATGCAGATTTGAAGGCAGTATCAACTCCTCAAGATACCAAAACATATTAAAAACATATATGTTGCCATCCTGTACAAAAGATGTCATTTTCCAGCAAAACAATGCCATTCTACATACTTCCAAAAGCACTAAAACATGGTTTCAAAAAAGAAATAAAGTTCATGGATTGGCCACCACAATCACCCGACCTAAATCCTATTGAGACTCTTTGGAAGAAAATGGAGGATGAAATGACTGGGCATAAACCACGCTGTAAGGAAGAGTTGTGGGAAGCCATTTGTACAGTTTGGAATGGCTTTACCGCAGATAAACTTAAATCATTAGTTATGTCTGCACCACTGCGATGTAAGGAAGTTAGACAACAAAAAGTTGCTGCTACAAAATATTGACTCTGTTATTGTCTAGACTTTTCTAGCTTTAGTAAAACGGTAAAACCTAAGTTTTCGTAACGTTTGCTGAGGTAATTATTGTTGCTAATGGTTATAAAACAAGAAAACTGGTATTTTGGCAAGGTGCCCCAAACTTTTGCACAGCGGTGTAGATATGTCTACCTGTGTGTTGTGAGGAAGTAGAGATCGATGGACAGAAGTGGAGTAAGAGTGATGACTTTGATGGAATGAAGAAGAGGGTAGCGGAGTGTGAAGGTGCAGAGGGATGTCAACATTTGGAGAGTTGCAGCGGTGGACGGAACAGGACGAGGAAGAAAGGAGGTGGTATAAAGAGTACGTAACCACATCTGACTGTTTTTGTTTACTCGCTGTTGTTATTGTGTGTGTGTGTGTGTGTGTGTGTGTGTGTGTGTGTGTGTGTGCGCGCGCGCGCGCGCGCGTGTGTGTGTGATTAGGTGCGAAAGAATTCTTTAATATTGTATACTGCAATCCATAAGAATGGAGATCATTGCACGTATGTACCAACCTCGCCCAAGACGAGCTGAACTGAAGAGAAGAAGTTTGCAATTATATAATACAGTTGGATGGCAAAGTAACAATAATAACTTTTTAATAATAATGTATCTGTAGGAGATTGCTTCATTTAGAAGCTCACCAGAGGACGATTACTAACGCGCGCTAATGTCATGCCTATACTTTGAAGTAGCGAATTTTACTTATTGTAGAAACTTTCTAATATGTTGCTGCTTCTAGATATTGTCTAGACAATGGAACGTGTCATCTTGTTCAACAAAATCGCCTGAGGAAGTGTTTCGTACATACTTACTTTGTCAGCTAGAATTGTTCCGTTTCTTTGTGGTTGCAGGTGCTAGCTCTTCTATTGTTCACATGAGAAAGGAATGACCATTGTTGATCGTACGTGGGCGACCAACCTACGATTTACCTGTCCTTATTTTCGCGTAGCGACCGAAATCGCTCTACATGTACAAGAGCGCACGTGCCTGCTTGCGTCTGGCTGTTTTGCATTATGAGTTCAGCGTATTCGAAACGTACACGCGACAAGACATCGCCTACTGGTTGCACTCCTTACAGTGATTTAAAAAATCACGTGAATCCGTGGTTGAGGAAAAAGACCAAAGAGAAGGCATACACGTGCGGGTCGATTTGTTGGGAAGGCCTTGTTTCGAGAATGGACAAAGGTGAAGAAATGCTTCTTCGTTATGTACGTGTCTTTACACTGTTTGGAGCTGGATTCAGCATGGCCCAAGTACTATAGTGGTAACTGTAAGTGGGAAGAAGCATCTAGATTTCTCTATGACAATTCGAATGGTGACTTTAACCGAACAGGTATGTCAAATACCAAATAGACAATATAATGACTGTTCTGGTTGCATGAGCACAACACAGTAGTCACTGTTTATCGTTTTTCTAGCATCATCTTGTCGTGTTTGTGTTATTGGCCATCCTGCTAAGAGATTTGCTACTGTCACTGATGCAAAGATCCATTAAGGTATTGACCTCGAGGGCGTAGATGCAGAAGACCAATCTGTGCTAGCTGTTGCCTCTCCAATCCTGAAATCAAAAAGACCCAAAGCTGGCAAGACAAAGACAAGTGTTCACAGTAATGTAGAATCCCAGCCAGCCACAACAACAACAACTGCCAGTACCCAGACTGAGTGTTTTCAATCACAGGTAGCTGATTTTCTGAAGTCTCAACCATTGAGGTTCCAGGTTTGAAGCAGGTAATCTTTAGGCTTTTCTACTATGTAATTTCTAATATGTGGTAGATTGAAGTGCTTGGAAGTCTGTTTGCTTTCGTTGCTGCTCAAAGCCAAGTGGAAGATGTTGATGATGCCTTTATTGAACTTCCATTAAAAGCAATAAAAAATTTAAAGGAGGCTGACCGGAGCAACATTATATATGGCTTGATACGTTGTTGCTCTCTTCCTGACACTTCTGGCCATCCCACCAGACTCCCTCTCAACAGAATGCCAACAGGATACATTGAACATCAGATAAATGTTTTCAATGCCAGCCATTACAGCAATGTGATTTTATGTATTCTTGTCTTATCCAGTACTTGATCTACATATGCTTTGTTCTTGTATTTTAGGTTCCAAAATGCCCCCGTGATAATGAGGACTGGTTGGGCACCATGTATGCTGAATTTGGTACGAAATGGCACTGTTTGCACAATGGCCCTGCCAGGCAGCATGATGAACACTCTGGATTGAAAAGCACCATGATCCCGAGAAATGTAAGCTGAAATCCATAGCAATTAATTATTCAATGTAGGCAGTGTCTTCGTTTGACAATGCTTTTGTTCCTGCAAATTGTGCACGACAATGATTGGTAGCCTTGCATCTCTTAGTAGTATGATTTTGTAGGCTAAGATAAGCAATGCTTCTTTGTCATTGTCTACACTGAGAACTCGTGTAGTCAATACTGGAATTTTCAAAACTACAGAAATTCAGATGGATGCGATGTCATTCCTGGTCTCCATGAATCTGTCCGCCTTGAATGGTCTGAAGATGTTGACTTGAATGATAGGACACTGCAAAAACATACAAGAAGTGCAGAGACCGTCTCAAAGACATTTCTAGTATTGGAAAGAGCAGCACTTCACAGACCAGGCTTGTACTTTCTACACTTCAGTCTCAATTGACTGAAGTTCTTCAATATTTGCAAAGTGGTAAGTAAAGACAAGTTAATTAATTACTTAATTAATTACATAGTACTAATGATAATTTCCTATCAACGCATTTTGCAGCTCTAGAATCCAAAACATCTGAACTGGACAAGCTGAAGGTCAGTCAGCCAACAAAAGTGGTGACTGAGTTAGAGTGGAATGTGAAGGAGTACCAGTTATTGTTGAAGGAATGCCAGTGGGCAGTTGAAACAGTGGCTGAAGTAGACCTCGCCATTACATCTCTTCAAAGACAAGACAGTCAAAGAACACAATCTAAGCTGGCAGAAATTAGATGTAGAATAGAGTCTCTTGTTCGAGGGATAGTGAGGAAGCAAAGACAGGCAGCCTCACATGCAATGGTTTTCATGGTCAGCCCTGAAACTAGAAGGAGAAACCGTATGCTTTGCCTGTTCAGTTGCTACCATATAGAGGGCTAAAGGACAGCATGACGAGACATCTTACCAACAAACTGAAAATGGAAATGAAAAGTCGTAACATGGAAGTTGTTGGTATGAGTAAATAGATCAGTAATTTGTAGACTGATTTCTTCGACATTGTAGTCCTATTAAAGGAGATTGCGTAACTGTATTGAACAACTGTCATATTGTAGAGTAATCTTGTTGTAACTATAACTAGAAATATGCCACCGCTTGTCGGACATCGCAGAAATGGTGACACAAATCGATGTTAATTTATGACAAATGTAACTTTGATTTTTAAATTTGTAAGTAGGATTGGTAACTGATGGTGAATTCAACAGCCTAAGAAGTTTAGGATCAACTGGACCAACCAACATCCTTCAAATTAGATCAGACTCTCGTGCTCAAGTATCTCGTCTCAGCTACAACAAGATGCTTCTAATGCTAACATTGAAAGGTTTACTCCTTTTTCATAACTAATGGACTGATAATGATAACCAAACATAATTTCTGCAGAATCCATCTGAAGCTGTAGTCAGTCATCCAGCTATCACAAGAGAAATCCTGATGCAGTTACAGTCATGGCAGAAATCTGGTCTACCATATTGAGACAGCATTGCAAAACTGAGGATAAAAACGATTCCACAAGGATTCACTCCTCATGCTTGGAATGGAAGTTAGGACTTTTTCTTGCAAGTAAACACAGTATGTACATCCCTTCGTGTCCTTTTCTATACTTAGGTCCTAACACAGCATTAGAAACAAGAAAGGACTGTCTGCGATCCATCATTGCCCAGTTGTTTTATCGTCACAAAATACTGGACATGGAGAAACAAGGGCAGAACTTCCTCATATTTGCTTACCAGCCTGAGATTGATAAAGTCACAGGGCAGCCATTTCACGAAAGAGAAGACCACAATCATGTGTTAAAGGTAATAACACCAGAATTAATCAATTTTTGTCTACTAAGTTTACATCTGAAACAGAGGATAGCTAGTCACACAAGAAGCGGTGGTCCAGAAGGTTGTCACCTGGAGAGGTTGCAAGAAGCAATGGAATCGCCAGAGACATGTCTAACCTACGTGGCGCTTTCAGGGCAAAAGAAGCAAAAGGTAGAAGATGCCGAAAGGATCTTTTCTAAGTCTGTTGCCCAGTATCTTAGACAAAGAGGTTACACAAACGAGGTTGTTTATGTGCAAACAGTGTGCAATTGGCATGTTGCTTCTGATGGACGAGCAATATCACAGCTTAAACGATGCAAATACAATTATGAGA
>NW_026912738.1:0-8000 GCF_963422355.1 Corticium candelabrum
GGACATAACATCGACTTGCAGCTACACAGAGCCAGTCATTGGGATCTGTCATCAAGACATTCTTACAGTCAAGTAAACAAGGCAGCTACAATCTTAAAATATCACTGAAACTGGCTTCATTCAATACTACAGCAACAGCAATGTCTGCTAGATAACAGTCAGTGTACAGAAAGACAACTTTATACAACAACTTCAATTTGCTGTAAGTGTAGGTATGCCCATTCTAGGGACTACCAAGTGTGCAAATATCATACAATAATCTCAATCTCCAACACCATATTTCTCTTTTACTTTGTCCAGTTCCTCTTTCTTCTTGACCTTGTCGAGTTTCTTGAACATTTTGTTGGGTTGGTAGTAAAGAACAACTAAGTAACGATTGCACACATTGAACCCTGACAAATGATCACAAGCATTCTTTGCATCAAATATATCTTCGTAAACAACAAACGCTGTGCCACGTGTCTCAGCAGCTGTTCCACTAAACAAAAAGAAAATAACAATAGAGCATAGAAAGTACATCAACATCATCACAAGTGTGTATGACAAGTAAGTAAGCAATGTGGAAAACAAAAATCTCTCAAATCTTTCCAGACTGATGCGAGTGCATGCTTCCTGTAGTTTCGTGTGCTTACACTCTGATCTGGCGCAGAGCTCCAAACTTGCCAAATATGTCATACAACTCTTCTGTTGTGATCTTGTAAGGCAAGTTTCTAGAAACCCATGACAAACATGTTGGCAGTGATCAACTAGACAAACGGTCACATCCACGGACACTATGCCTCACCTCACATACAATATTCTGTTGACTTCAGGAGGAAGTCGGACCTGCACCCAATGAGACATCGGTCAGCCGATAAAAGTATATACCTCATTGGTTTCTTTACTCGCAAGTACAACAACAAGCCTGTAACTTCGTCAACACAACACAAACTTACGTTAGCACGACGCGCTGCTCCCATCGCCATTTTTAACAAAATCCGGGAAACAACACCGTGAAAGTTATTCCCGTATAAGAACTTATTCCCGTATGTGGTTATTCCCGTATTATTGGTCATCATGACTTCCGAAGGTGACAGATACTCTACTTCGCCTGCAACTCTTTATACACCGCTTGAACAAGGCAGTCATGTTGCGGACGAGGAACCTGAACAGGAACTGACGTCAGAGGGAGCCCACACAACCCCGGATATGGAGGACTCGACTCTTGAACCAGAACTTTCTCCTGAAGAGGAGAATCGGTGAGAGCTAGAGAGAAGGATGAGACAAGTATAAATGGTTAGAAACATGATTTTTTTGTGTGTAAATACTGTTTTGTTCTACAGGTACAAGAAGAGATTTCATCTTTGGAGATGGCTCTGGGCAGGAAGCAAAGGGAGCTGGCAGCTATTAAAAAGGATTTAGGAATTACACCTTTGACGCAGCTGAAGGAGGATGTCAAAATGGGCTATGAGGAACTTAAACAATCAAAAGCGTGAGAAATTGAATGTTGAAAATTCGTTAATTAATTAATAAAATTAAGGTGGCAATTCTAAAATTTTATATACGAACTATTTATCTGATTATGCATCTTATTACAATGGACTTTAGAGGTATTGAGTAGGGAAACTGCCAGACGCATAGTATGTAATGCATGCAGTTGAAGATTGAGTTTGTTAACTTTGTCAATTACCTGGCAGATTGATTTGCTTGTTGCTTCGTAGAGTGCAGTCAACTAAAGAGTTTTTCAAGAATTTGGGAGAAAAGATTTCAAGCTCAGACTTGTAAGACTGATGTCTTGGTGACTGTTTTTGTATTATATCACAGTGTGATTGCATTTAGCTACAAAAGTGCACAATCTGCTGCCACTACTGTTGGAGAAAAAGGTGGGGACGCTCTCAGAGCAGCAGGGAGTAAAACATCTGAAGCATTTGGGAAAGCAAAAATGTCTATGAAGTTAGATGAAATGATAGTTAATTAAGGTTCTTGTTGTTGATCGGTTATGTCACTACTGCATTATAGAGAGAATCAAACACTGCAAAATATTGGAGGCAAAATTCGTTCAACATCAATGTCTATCAAGGTGGCTGTTTGATAGAATTACTTGTGCGTGTTGTGCTCTACTAATGATATGGAATGGGTTTGAAAATATTGTTGTTGATGAAAATGTTTAAAAATAGAAGTACATATAAACAGTCTACAGTCATATGTTTGGAAACAGCAGTAGTAATTATGCAATGACTGACTAATGTTGCACTTATAGGAAAAGTGAGCAGTTCAAGGTTTGACGCCAGTGCTACTGCAGTGTCAAAGAGCACTGCAGATGCTGAAGCAAAGTACGACTCAGAGGCAGCTCTTGAGCAGGGAGAGTAACATACACAACTGCAAGGCAAATTGTAGTTGTTTCTGCTGGTGGACTTGTAGTGCATGATTTGGATGTCTTGCTGTATATGGAAGCAATTGCTTTTTGTATGGATTAATGGCACATAATGTGTGATGTCACTGTAGTAGCGTAATTGGACAGAAAGCCATATATGGCCTAAGCAAAGTCTTGACAACTGCTATATGATGCTTCTGTTGATTTTTCTAATTTTGTGTATTGCATTTTTCTGGAAAGTGACAAAATGATACTCTTCAGACTTGAGCCAACAGTTGAGGTGTGAAGGAGTGTCTTGGTACATGCAGGTAGGTACTGTATGTACTCTCTACCTATGCCCCAAACAAAAGGTTTTGTATGGCGCAATACACTGGCAAAATTTGTTAAATTCGTATGGTTTTGCAAACATCAGCATGAGAAACATTCAATACAACCTTGAAAAGGTAATGTTTGATTGACTCTTGTTTGAAATATGACCATATGGCAAGATTGTATTGAATATCTGTTCCTCATATAAGACCATACAAATTTAATTAACAGATTTTTGCGTGCTATATAGTTTGTGGACGGTATGCTGCACACCGCCCACACCACAGTGTACATACACTTGTACAGCGTATAGCGTGGGTGCACACGTACGCGTGCTCTGTGTCGTTTTGTGATCTTTCCTTGAATTCTCCCATTTGGCCGGCGAACCGGCCTCCAAAAATTGCAAGACAACTGCCGTAGCAAGTCGACTTGACTGGATTTGGAAGCAGTTTTCAATTAGCAATAACCACGCCTCGGATAAACCTCACTGGCTATGGTATCGCCACTGCGCAAAGCTATCGTTATGCATCGCCGTCTGCCATTATAAACGAGAAGAGATGAACAAAACTTTTGGGCAAAGATCTCGTCTTGTTTTGTCAATTAATGCCGCTTAATACAATCAATACAGCCCTTACAAAGTCTGGATAGCTTACAGATGCTCTATTGTCTATGGACGTAAATGCTGTCAAGAAAACGCACATACAAGTGTACTACGCAGGCGCGTGACGTCGAGACCTGAAGCGGCAAAGGAGGTCTGTAGTCTCAGAGCAGAAAGAATGTCGGGTAAATTACAGTACAGTTAAAAGAGTGATTTTGTGCTGTAATTAGCCAATATAAGATATTAGAAATTCTAGATCTAAATTTCGTCTAGATAATGTTGTCTATTGTATTTCCTAGTGGTCTACACATACCAATTTCATACTTTAATTCTAGAATTTACTTCTCCCAACTCAGATCCGTTTCTTGCCTATATCGTCAAATAACTCAAATTTGTTCTAAAATGTTCGTTAACTCAATTAGCAGCCTCATTGTGCAGACATTTAACAAGTTACATTCTTTTGAACCAAAAGTGATGTGCGAAAATTAAATTTACTGCGCACGCGTGTTTGGGCTCAGGTCTTGTACGTGTGCCTTACTAATTGTTCCACTGCTGCGCAGCCAAATGATGCCTTCTCTGACCAGTAGAACGTTTTATGTTCCAAAGCGTTACATTTTGGCCGCAATCTCTCTTTTGGGCTTTGCAAATGTTTACGCTTTGCGCGTGAATCTGAGTGTAGCAATTGTTACAATGACCAAGGTGAGTAGCTGCTAAGCTAGTACCTACAGTGATACACTCACTTCTTAGGCTTCACCTGGGAGACTACCCACACTTGGAGCATATGCTAGACAACACGAAGCACTAGAGTGCAGAGAATCTGCCAACCGTTTCATAGCTCTAGCTGAGTAGATCTGCAGGTGGGCGGTGCCTAGGCCACTTATGGATCGCCTTTCATTTACATATTACTGGCACGCCTTGTTTTTCAACATGATACCGTGCAGTGCAAAGTGGAGAGGACTAACGCGCTTTAGAAGATTCTGATTCTATATAACGCACGCTACAAGCATCAAAGTGTACTTGTTAGCGGTGTTTGAGAGGTAAATGTAGGGCACTCTTGCATAACTTCGAAACTGAGCACAATTAGCAGGTAAATCTCTAAATATGTTACTCTGCTTGTTTGATTTCTATTTGGATTCTCCAAACTAGCAGTTTTCGTGCCTACACAATTAGACATAGACATTAGGTTTTTCGTTTTATGTATCATTACTGCACGTGATGCTGTTGGCTAACTTAGTGCGACTGCGTATGCTAGATTTTGTCTCAGTGACAGTTTTTAATATTTTACTTGTTTTTTTGCCTACTAAGGTTGATCCAAAATTTCATGACTGGTCATCAACTACTCAAGGTACATATCTTGTTCTGACATCATTTACATGCAACATGCAGTGAATACATATTTTTTGTTTTTGTATATATATGTAGGTCTTGTCTTGGCTTCGTTCTTTTATGGATACATTGTAACTCAAATACCTGGAGGAATGCTAGCTGAGAAGTATGGTGGCAAGTGGGTGTTCGGACTGGGATGCCTTGGAACAACCATTCTTACGCTTGTTACACCAATTGCTGCATACCATAGTCTTGGAATGTTGCTTGCTGTCAGGGTTCTTGAAGGATTTGGAGAGGTGCAGGCAATTTAAAAGTGCAAGCATGCACCACACACACACACACACACACACACACACACACACACACACACACACACACACACACACACACACACACACACACACACATCAATCAATGAATTGTTGTAGTGTTTGTCTGTTTTAGGGAGTAACGTTTCCTGCTATGCACGCCATGTGGGCAAAATGGGCTCCTCCCCTTGAAAAGAGCAAATTGTCAACCATTTCTTATGCAGGTATTCTACTCATTGTTAGAATTTGGTAGAGTGATGAACATACACAAATTAACAGTCAGCAAGACTCAATCTATGTTGGTATTTGTCGTCTAAAATTTATCTGTTTGTATATCATGTTGCAGGGCCTCACTTTGGAACAATCATTGCACTGACAGTATCTGGTGTTTTATGTGATCATGGATTCAAGTCTCCTCCACACAATCAGAGATGGCCATCTGTCTTCTACGTGTTTGGTATTTGTTTACATCTAGAAAGGAAACCGATGTTATTATGGTAATAATTGTAGGATTGCTGGGATTGATTTGGTGCTTTGCATGGTTATATATCGTGTCTGATTCACCAAACTCCCATCCCACGATCTCAAAAGAAGAACGTCAGTACATTGTGTCTAGAATAGAGAGCGCAGCTACGAAAACTGAGGCATGCACACAACGTATGGCAAACTAATTGCAACAGTTTGATTATTATGTTATTATACAGAATGACAAAGTTTCTGCTCTCTGGTTGGCTGGTCGGTTTGTACGGTCTCCAGCTGTGTGGGCTATTGTCACAAGCCACCTCTGCAATAATTGGGGATTCTACATTTTGCTTACCAGTTTGCCAACATATTTTAGTGATGTGTTGGGATTTGATATCAAAAATGATGGATTTTTGTCTGCTGTGCCATTTGCTGCGATGTTTACAACTGTCATTCTTGGTGGTTATATTGCTGATTTTCTGAGAATGAAAAAGGTTTTGTCGACAACGCACACCAGAAAATTAATGAATTCCATAGGTAAGTTAGTTTGATGGATGAAGAATGAGAAGATGTAACTATGATGTAGTGAAAAAGGATAAAGGAGTGGCATGCAAGTAGGTAGGAAGACGGAAAACAGACCGACTGACAGACCAAAAAGCAGGCAGACACAAGTCATGAAAACAGAGTTCCTTGACGTTTTTAACCATTGCAATTATGTGTAGACAGATCCATGACACAACGTACACACATGATACAGTCCATCTTGTTGTTGCAGGTCAGTTCTGTCCAGCGATATTCTTGATTGCTACTGGATATGCCAATAATTCTGTTACTCTGGCAGTTGTATTTCTTGTACTGGCTGTTGGCTTGTCAGGCTTCACTCTGTCTGGCTTCAACTGCACTCATCTGGATATGGCACCTCGATTTGCAGGAGTCTTAATGGGTCTCACGAACACAGCAGGTACTGTGTCAGGAATTGTAGCACCATATGTCACAGGAGCAATGACCACAGCCGATAAATTCTCTCCAGATGTGAGACAATTATTTTATTGTAAAAGTTGAAGTTTAGTAATGTGATTTATATTTTAAATAAAATGTTTATAAAATGATCAGGTAGTTAATTTATATGCTGTTTGTTTAGATTTTGAAAGCTCAGTGGCAAAGAGTGTTTTTTGTGTCTGCAGAAATTTATGCATTTGGAGCAATAATTTTTTTGATATTGGGATCTGCAAAGCAACAATGGTGGGCAGATGGGCCTCCAAAGTCTGCAAACTATGCAGATACTATCAACACATCAGACTTACAGAATGAAAAAGGTTCATCTGGAATATATGGCTCTATGTGATAGTCTTGCTGTTGATGTGAAGGTAACCAATAATCATTGTAAAGTACAAATACGTGGTGGTAATATATTTAGTTGTTTTTATTAACCGACTGTCGTTGTCCACCCAAATTAGCGGTGTAGACAAATGCAACACGTCTGAACTCCGCACACCCACACAGTCCACATAAACTATATTGAGTGTTTACAAATAATGTTATTAGTAATATTATGGTATTTGTTGATTAATCTTGCAGTCATCTGTGTGCTCCTTTCCCAGATAATTTAAATATTTGATGAGTTTAAACTACAAAACAAAACAGCACTAGCATCCATTCTATTACAAATCTAGATGCTCAACAATCACTTTGTGCCAGTTCGACAATTAGATCAAAAACCATTTGAGCATGCAGTAGCACAAGTAAAACAACAATATACATACATATCATTAAACACACATAATGTGCGTGCACACATTATATACTTGAAAACAAAGCAAAAAATGGGTGAGCAAATGGGTTTAGGACCAGCTAAATACAATTGCAAGAACCAGTCACTAAATCTACAATCCACAGAATCATGTGTTTGCATACACCTGCTCTTCAATTAGGTCCGAGTTGCCATAAATCACATCCAAGGTGGGAGGCATGTTAGACATATCTACAACCTCTTGGTTGCCGTAGATCTCTTCCATTTGAAGGGGTGGTTGTGAGACTTGTTGGGGTTGACTGTGAGACTTTACATCTGAAATCGGTTGCCGTCTCAAGTTTTCATAAAGATCTCTACCTCCTCCAGCTTCATATCCAGATGTCTGTGGATGCAACCCACTGTTGCGATTTGCTGCCCTCCGTTCTTGTTGTAAGTTGTGAACATCAGTCATTGCCCTTCCAGGAAGATTTTGGTAAAAGTCGTCTTCCTCTAGGAGTCCAGAATTTAATTCCCTTTTCAACTCATCGACCATTGCTCCACCAAGTGTGAAGGCTTTAGGCTTTGTGACAGGTACTGGTATGCCAAGTTTCTTTGGTGTTGGGCTTCGGGACAACCTTGCACCTTCCTTGACATTCGGTGCTCTTCTTTCTCCTTCATACGCTGCAAGGTACACATCTTCTGTCTCAGGCACACCTGACTGACGTGATCCGTCGGTAAATATGACATAAGAATCGCTAGGAGTGTGTACCACAGGCTGGTGAGCAACAGCTGATGATTTGTCATCCACAACAAGGTAAAGATCATCTGAAACAGGAAGGCCCTCTGTTGGAGAAGGCGGTCGACCATCCATGGTCAGATAAAGATTGTCTTCTTGGAGGGGAGCATGCCCACTTG
>NW_026912739.1:0-5000 GCF_963422355.1 Corticium candelabrum
AAGGGAAGGTTATGAGTCAAGAGGTATAGAGTGCCTTGTACTGATAGCCTGTTCAGTTTAAAGTGCTAGATTGGTCTCGCTCAACCAGACTCTTTTTGTCGCTTCTAGCATTTATACTAGTACTACCCCGCACTATTGGCGGCGTCAATCTGGGCAGTGGCAGTCTATCGTTGTGTACGCCACTTCCTCGAAGAAGACGCACCTTACGTGACACACGGACGGACAAACAAACGCAAAGCGGCCCGCTGAATCGGCTCACTCAGACTGCAGCGGGCGCATCTTGCACTCTGGAAATTAGCTAATTAGAGGATGCCGTACAGTGGCTGACGAGCACACCGCCTAATCGTCTAATTAAACAAACACTCTCGCACATCTCATTTCAGGCCGCCAAAGTCTTGTTTCTGGCCGTCGACGGCAGCATTCGTCTTCGACGGTCGAACTCGACCGGGCCGACGCTTTCGCGACGATGCGACACAGGTGTCGTGTCGATCGGCGCGCTGCAGACATCTATCCTCACGTCCAGACAGACGGAAGTGTGGGTTGCCGTATTTCTGTGGTAGATAGTAGCTACATGGCTACTATAAGCAAAGAAAATGGATAAAATAACTTTCGCTAGTTGTCCATTATTTGGCACGTAGAGTAGCCCCATCACAGTCTCATTGTAGGGCGGACTCACGTGTTACTTTAGAGACAATCTACCATACACGCACGCACACACACACACACACACACACACACACACACACACACACACACACACACACTTATTTGGCAAGTTTGCAATCTATTGAGCTGCGTAGCGCTAGAACGTACAACACACGCGTCCTATTGCTTTAGTTGTAAACTATGGATACGTCACTGTAGATTTATACGTTCTTTATGTCAAAGGCAATTTTCAAACAAAAAACAAATAGTACATTTGCTCTTTGTTTAGATGTGGAAAGACGCACTATATAGACTGAAAGCTGATCCAGCTGAGTACATCTTCGTACTCACTGCAAATCGATTGTTTACGGAAAAAGACAAGTACGATATAGCAGACATAATGTGGGAAGAATTCGGAGCAGAAGGACTGGCCATCTGCAACGAATCTTCTTTCCCAATGATTTGGTATGGCAAACAGACAGGTGTCTATGTAGACTGCGGTGAATTGATCACTTCTGTTGTCGTCTTCCACGACGGCCGACGTCTTAGTAACAATGTGCTCAATTTTGTGAAAGAACGAGTGGAACTGTCGTCGTATATTGAAAATGAAGAGTATGACATGATTACAATTAGAGTAAAGGCGGGACAAAGCCTAAACGTACACATGCAAGTGGACGGAGTCAGGCTGCCTATGAAAATGGATACTGGTGCAGCAGTATCAACTGTCGATATGGCAGAGATGTTTTGATAAGCCACTTCAGAAATCAAATTTGTTGCTTACAACTTAATACAATTAAACGATCAACGTGAATTGCCAGACCAAGTTGCAAAGTAAAATATGATGGTCAGGAAGAAACCTTGCCTTTGATTGTAGTAGCAGAAAATGGTCCGACTTTATTTGGCAGAGACTGGCTGGAGAAAATTGAAATAGACTGCAAAGGCTCTAAAATACAGCGCGTAGTCAAAGACAGACACGCAAACACTGATCAAGAAGTATGAGGAACTGTTTCAGCCAGATAAGGGTTGGAACTTGGAAAAGGTATAAAGCAAAGCTTTTCTTGAAGCAGGGAACAGTGCCCAAGTTCTTCAAGCCACAGAGTGTACCCTGTGCAATGAAAACGGCTATTGAAAAGGAACTCGACCGATTGGAAACGGAAAGAGTATTGGAAAGAATATCATTGAGTGAATATGCATCACCCATAGTGGCTGTTCCGAAATATAACGACTCAGTAAGGATTTGTGGAAACTACAAACGGTCAATAAATCCCAGTATGTATGTGGATCAGTATCCATTACCGAAGCCTGAGGAGATGTTTGCAGAAGTTGCAGGGGAAATTACAAAACTAGATCTGGTCCAAGCGTACCTAAGGTTTTGTTGGAAGAAGAATCGAAATTTTTTTGTTGCAGTAAATACACATCGAGAATTGTACCAGAAAATAGGAAAACCCTTTGGAATGAATAGCCCCGCAGTAGTGTTTTAGGACATTATGGAACGCGTGTTGCAAGAAATTCGTAAGTGTCGTTTGTTATCTAGACGACATCCTCATCACAGGAAAGTATGCTCAAGAGCATTTGACCAATTTGGAAGCAGTTCTAAAGCGATTGCAAGATTTTGGTCTGAGATTGCAACGAAACAAGTGCCAGTGGATGCAGACCAAAGTGGAATATTTGGGTTATTGCATACAAGCACAAGGACTAGGACGAAGCAACGTACAAGAACTAAAGTCGTTCTTGGGACTGGTAAACTATTACGGTCTTTTCTTGAATCATCTCTCAAAGACTTGTAGACCACTGAAATGCAACTGCTAGGAAAGAGTCAACCATGGAAAAGGAGCAAGAATTTCAAGGAAGCCTTTTACAAGTTGAAGGAACGACTTGTTTTAGCTCAACGATTAGTTCACTACGACAGTGAGTTATCGTTGCTGTTAGCATGCGATGCTTCAGCATATGGAATTGCAGCAGTACTATCACATACTATGCCTGATGGAAGTAAACGTCCTACTGCTAATGGTTC
The DNA here is from genome assembly GCF_963422355.1 of Corticium candelabrum. Taxonomy (NCBI): domain Eukaryota; kingdom Metazoa; phylum Porifera; class Homoscleromorpha; order Homosclerophorida; family Plakinidae; genus Corticium; species Corticium candelabrum. The sequence goes on from NW_026912739.1 coordinate 2,660, forward strand.
AAGAACCTTGAGTAAAGCAGAGCAACATTATAGCCAAATAGAGAAAGAAGCATTTAGCGTTACGTTTGGTGTAAAAAAGTTTCACCGATTTTCCTACGAAAGAGCATTCACTTTGGTTACACACCACAAGGCCCTGACTACCATCTTTGGATCTAAGAAGGGAATACCGACAGTAACAGGAGCTAGATTGCAAAGATGAGCAATACTACTCATGGCATATCAATACCAAATTGAGTATCGATACACAAACCAACACAGCAATGAAAATGGATTATCAAGATTACACTTGAAAGAGAGTCACGTCGACGAGAACAGTTAAGCTCACGTAAGCACTGCCAATTTAATGCAACCGGACTCAATAACAATCACCAATGCTGATTTGAGACAAGCTACCAAAAAAGACCTATTATTGTCCAAAGTGTATAAAAATGGATGGCCTGCAAAAGTTGAAGAAGAATTACTACCACATTTTGCAAGGAGATTACAGATCACCGTGAAAGATGAGTGCCTTTATTGGAGAATTCGAGTAATCATTCCACAAAAATTTTAAGTTCAGTTGCTCAAGGAATTACATGAAAGTCATCTGGAAATAGTCAGAAAGAAAGCACTATCAAGGAGACATATTTTGTGGCCTGGATAGATAGGGCCATAAAAGAAGTTGCAAAGAGATGTAGCGCATATCAAAGATCGAACAAAGATCCAGGAGTGGTTACTTTATATCTTTGGGTGTGGCCGGATACCCATTCCAAATGATCCATTTGACTTTCGCAGGATCATTCCTAAAGAGGAATTTTTGTGGTGGACGCTTATTTGAAATGGATGGAGGTCATACCGATGTCTAGAACCACCAGTGAGGTTACGATTGAAGCAGTTCAAAATCTTTTTGCTTGTAGATTTGTAGATCAGTAGCGAGCCTAGTACAGTTCGTGCCTAGCGTGCGTATAGAGATTATAGTAAGGAAATATAATACCAGTGCTGAACCCCGTGTACATACGTAACAGATAATTAATCTATCACACATAAATATGCTAATTAGCACTAAACCAGATGTACTAAAGGTTATATTAATTATTATTTTAAGACAAATTGTTTACAAAGACGTTTGCCTACAGTTTAGCAAATTACTAGAATCTGCTATAGAGCACAAGGTCACTACAAAAAATTTTCAATCAGTCATAGTCGACTGTAACCGTATGTGTACAATGCCCAATAAAGGTAAGACCACTTAAGTGAAGATAGGTCGATCACTTTTCTCACCGCCCTGAACCAGACAAACTGAAGAGACAATACCGGCTATTTAGTAGCCTAAATATCCAAAGCGAACCTCTCAATAGACGTCTCAATTCGTCTTGTAGAAATGCTATGAAAGCGACAGACCGAGATATGATCCGAATATCCGAGTATTTGTCTCTCATATTTCTCGTACTTCCGTAGCAACAGCACGATGAGCACTAACATCAGCCTGTTAGTCTATTAGCCAGCGGTAATGACGATAACATTAGCCTCATATCTTTGTCTGAAGAGAGACAATCACTCGAGATCTGATCTGGTGACCGAGATTTATGTCCCGTGAGTCATCCGTCTGTTTCGTTGTCTGCAAGAGTAGATATTGACAAGACAAAACAACAATTTGGCCAAAGAAAGTCTTATAATGAGCCTATCAACAGAGATGACTTGCGTCTCAAACAAAGTTGTTTGAAAACGAGATGGCAAGCACTGACCGAGATATGATACTCTGTGACCGAGAATAGGTGCGATCCCTTTTCAAGTCTACAGCAGCAACGTTGCGACGGATGCTGACATGACCTGCTCTACCTAGTTGCTATCCAGTAGGACTATAAAGCTAGCATAGCAGCTAGGTCTGGCTGCAGGTATTGGCAGAAAACGAGTAACTGAGATTTAGAAATTACCGAGATTAGACCTTGGACTCTATATACATGTATATATTATCAATCTAGAAGCAATCGAAACTTCATTATTTAATAAATTAAAACAGATTATGTCTATTAAAACATTTATTAAAATAAATCAAGAACCCTTATGTAACTTCTAGCAAAATACTTTTAAAGAATTCTTGAACAAAACAGCCTGCAATGTTATTCAGATTGTAGAGAACATGCATCGTGATAAATTTAAGGACTGAGACGGTCACACTCTACTAATATATTACTGACAAATTTTAGAGTGTCTTTACAGCTAGTGCACAACAAGTGCTTACACAAAACACTATCCAGAAAATAACAGATTATTAGTATTTATTTCCAATATTATTAACTGAAACTATTGCAACCAACCGTTATACTGACAGTGACTAAATCGTTCCAGTTTATGATAATAGTCT
>NW_026912740.1:0-12000 GCF_963422355.1 Corticium candelabrum
AAGCCGGGCATTGGAGTTTGTATATATATATATATATATATATATATATATATATATATATATATATATATATATATATATATATATATTGTTTGACGTTGTTGTAAGTGAGTGTCTTGTACATCTGTACTTTCTTTTCTTCTCTTTTACGTTCCCCTAGAAGGAACTACACCATTATGTTGGTGTGAATCAAATATATCATATCATATCATATCATGTCATCATATCATATCATATCCTCAGAGCATTGCCTTTTGTAGATGGAACACACTCCATAAATCAATTTGTATCCACTATCATAAGTCACACTTGGAGTTTAGATGCAGCAGCATGGTAGCATACATACCCATATGATTAGCAGCAAATGAAAGTTTGATAGAAGGATGTCGTCAGTAAAGAAAGCTCACTCCTTAGCTGGTCAATTAAATAGAGTGTGGCTTTACAGTACGTTTTTTATGACAACTTTGGATCTCTACTTAACTTAATAAAGACACAAACCAGGATAAGCTTAATCCCGGATACTGCAATACTTGACTCCAATATGCCTGGGCACCGAGGCTACACTACAGCACTAGTATACACAGTGTTGTATACTACTACAGAGCCATCTCCAAATATGGCTCTGTGCTACTCCAATGATAGGATGATACTTACATTCTTGGCATATATACCACAACTTCCATTTAGCAAACTATGACACAGTGATAATATAGGGCTTGTGTGGTAGAACAACAAATTCTGTGCAGCAAACCATGTCATGGAATGCAATGTGCGCTCAAAATTTCAGCTCTGTACCTCATCCAGTTGAGTTATGCAAGTTAGAACTGAACGACAACAACAACTACAACAAGGATCAGATAGGATATAGAGGACTTTAGTGAATAACGTGATAAAGCAGAACGCAATTACCACCATTTTTAGCCTCCCCATATTTTGAACCCATGCAAGCTTATATGCAGTGTTGAAATTGGATTTCGATCTAACCTTAATTCAAAATACCAATTTTTCTATTGTATTGGCAGATGTTGAATGACATGTGTCATCCCCATATACCAACTACTATTGTGGTTCGTAATATCAAATAACCACTACTGAAGCTATGAACCATCTTTAGAGTTAATAGTGCACTAACCAATGCAAGATATAAAGCTGTAAGGTATATAATCTAGACAAGATCAACAATCACTAATGTTCTTTAATGTATAGTGTAGAATCTATCCCCTGGCTTCCTATTCAAACTGACCTAAAGCTATTATTCCATAAGCCGCATTCATTATGTTTACAACCATTATCTCTAGCTCCCTAATTAAAACTTAGCATAACAGAAACGAGGTGTATCACTAAATTTCATACACCCATCGCTTATTAGATGTAAATAAAACTTTTACTGCCAATGGATTGACTTTCCAAAAATTACATAATTGCTTTTTCTTATCTGTGTCCAATGGCATAACTACCCTCAAATATGTATATCGTAGCAACCACTTCACCAATAGCATAACTTACCCTCTAACTAGCTTCGCACCAGACCCTCTCCTCGTGCTGTTGTGCCCCGTATAACGCGACAACGCCAGAGTTGTCGCATCAAACGGGGCACGACACAACAGCACAAGGAGAGGGTCTGGTACGAGGCTACCCTCTAACATACACAGTAGCAATCATTTCACATATCCCAAGTCGTTGGACATATAAAACAAAACTTTTCATACAGCGACAGGTCAATCATCAGTCAAAAAACTTACACAAATAAGCTTTGCTCAATCAAATTTGTGTATCTCAAATGTTAAAGCAAATGTCATTTTGTGTGATCACAAAGTCCATAAGAAGTCTTTCTTGTCAAACTACAGAAACAAGAGTTGTCACATACGGGACATAAATATTGCTTATGGTTATGGAATGTTAGATTCCAGTATAAATAAGCCCAGAAAGCGTTTGATTTCACGTTAGCAGTTGCAGACAGGTAAGTTCTGTTGTTTATTTCCAAAAGGATGTGGCAATCACAAACATAAAAATACACTGTTCTAGTAACAAAACTCTCAACAAACCTTTCGTGCATCTGATTGCCTGTTCGTCCATTGTCTGTGGTTGCCATGTACAACATAAAAGAAATATTGCTACGTGGTTGGGTTAGGGTTAGGGTTACTACATTCCTGAAGTGTGACAAGGCATAGCCAGCCAGCCAGCCAGTCAGCCAGTCCCCAAAAATATAGTCCGCAGACTAGAAGTCAGTTTACACAACTATACATTTGAGTGCCTACTCACCAAGTCTTTTGATTTCTATAAAGTCCTATTTCTTATAGCTTATAACTGATAAAGTTGACAACAGTATATCAGATGACATTAACTATCATACTAGCAATTAAAGCTGTGTTTACACTGTCGCTTCCACATCTATGAGCCTTCTGAAAAGCACAATAAAATTGTCGCAAAGAATCACAAATTTAGAGCGTGTTCACACTGGGCCTAATCATGATTAGTTTGGCACTAACGCCACTTGTTCACACTGGTCCTAATCATGATTAGTGCATCTCCATTCTAACACTGTAAAGAGTAGTATTACAACCACATTAGTGGCGTTAGTGATTGCATGTCACTTTGGCACGTGAGGTAGTATACAAGAAGAGCATGCTGATGTTTCTGATGTGGTGTTGCATGTTTAAACGTACAAACGCAGCAACAACATGGCGACGTATACGGTAGCTCAGACAGATGTATACTATGTGTGTGCCTGTACATGTGACAACTTCCTGCTGTCCCTGAAGGAGATGCCAGAGAAGCAAACTAAATGTTTCCCTCTTCAAAACCTAGAGGAATGGATTCATTACGACAATTCACGCAAATTCTTGCCGAATATGACGGATGAAAACTGTCGAAGCTAATTACACTCACGTGCCCACCTGACTTACTAATCATAGTTAGCGGTGTGAACACGCTTGCGCTAATGTTGGCCTAATCATAGTTAGCCTAGTGCATACTGACGCTATTTCCCTTTTAATTAAACATGCTACTTGTAAAATCTATCTAAAATCATACAAAGCAACTGTCATTTCATGTGACTGCAAAGTCTGTAAATAGTCTGTAGTTGTCGAAGTACAGTAACAAGAGTTATCACATACAGGACATAAAATTGCTCATGTTACACAATGTTTGATTCTCGTATAAATGTCATAAAACAAAAAGCGATTGAATTCACATCAGCAGTTGCAGACAGGTAAGTTCTGTTGTTTATTTCCAACAAGACCTGGCAATCGCAAACATGAATTACACTGTTCTGGTAAGAATCTCTTTCATGAACATTCGAGAATCTAATTGGCAGTTCATCGATTGCCCATGGTTGCCTTGTACATTGTGACAACAAATCACAACTACACTGCTCAGCAATTGGACCACATTGAGGGGCGTGGCACATTATTAATTATTAAGTATGACAGACATAACCAGCCAGTCAGCCACATAGCCTGCAGACCAGAAGTCAGTTCACCCTTAGACGTTTTGAGTAGCTACTCGCCAAGTCTCACGACTTTTACAAAGTCCTGTTTCTTATAGCTCATAGTTAAATTAGTATAATGTCACAAACACAGATTAAGATCAACATAAAGCAGATTGTTTGACTAAGTATTATTTGGCTACTGAAGCTTGCAAATTATCTATTAGAGTTTACTGAAAAGAAATGTCAAAGTACCGACTTGTGTGACTACCTATGCTAATCAAATCATGAGCTGTTTAGATTTCAGTCTGTTCCTGTAACATGTTTGTGGTGTCCATGTACACCCTATCAGAGGGTCAGGTGCCACCCTTTGTTTGCAGCATTGTCATGGAAGCAACAGCCCTGTAGATGACTAAGACAAATGCATGCTAAACTTCTCTATCACAAGCACAGTAACCAGATTTCACATCAACATTTGATTTTCAGAAGGCACCTTTCTTCTACCACAAATAAAAGAGAGTGACACCTCAACTATTACGGTAGTTACTACTGCACCTAGAGTGAATCCTGTAGTTATTAAGTGATAACTAGCTTGCAAATCCTCGTGGCTTCAAAAATCGGTCAAAGACTGCCTACAACTCACCTCTCAAGCCAGGTCTTGCTGGATAAAGACTTGCAGGTTGTATGAGGTGTACTGTCATTACCACAGACCAGAATTTCTTTTATATAAAGCTGTGTATTTTAAATGCGGCAAAAGTCCACAGAACATAATGACAGGCAAGTCTCTTTCCTCCATTGGCTAGTCATTAGAAAAAAAATTAGGTGTACTGCCTCTTTTTTTCTTTAGGTTTCCTGAATCTGCATTTATCTACACTCAGCCATATCTTGCATTATTTGCCTCACTGAGATTCTGTCTGAAAAAGCTGAATGATCTTCAAATCTCAACTGAGCTCAGACCCTGTACAGAAACAATCACCAAGTGCTATAAATATGGCAACAGCACTTGGCATGTCAGCAAATATTGTCTAGGACTACAGCCATATGTGCATTCACATTGTTGTAAAGTGACACATACTTTTGTGGTCACTTCAAGTTGTTTGCTGTGGATCAGGACCTCAAATCAATGGCATGATGACATTGGACAAATGATCACTTTAAGTTAACAACGCAGTAGCTAACACTTTGTAAAACTTTCCATTATCTACCACATTCAAATTTGACATTAAAAACCTTTCAAAGTACAACAATACACAAAAGTACTTATGACCCTGCATAAACCATTCTTCCTAAAAAACTTATCTAGTAACAGACATTTTCTGACCTATTATCAGCAATAAAAATTAGATAAACAGTGTTAGTGTCACAAAGGGTGAAACCAACAAAGTAATGTCCTGAAGTCCATAGTGTTGACATGTTGCAATACAGAGTACAGAAATAGCTATTCTAGTAGTTTAGTAAGTACAGTTAGCTTAGTGTGTATAATTTGTTGAAACTTCTTTAGTATGTTACGTATATTTACTTTCTCAGTACTTCTACAGCAACTGGTTCCTTAGAGCAATTGCATGGTTCCATCATGTTTAGTGTCAAAACAATCTAATGCAAACAGTTATTTGAAATATTGCAAATGACGTAAAGACATACCCAATCTTTCAGTAGCAGGTGGATAGAGCCAAACAATTGCAATACAAACCGCAAGCACGAGAGCTAGGAGTAGCATGTAACCATGACTCTTCCTTTGCACACACAGTCTCATCTGCATTTGGTAGCAATTAATGATCAGTATAAAACCTAGAGTATACTTCACTTCAACTTAGGTACAAAAAATAGATCTTGGCAGTACTTAAATCCATTTCAGCTAATCTTTTACCACATGCACTCTAACCTTGACCCCAAAACCAAAACGACATATGCTAACAGCATTCTACAAAACTACAACAATCTTTATTTTGAGGTGCCTCCACTTCCTGTTCTCTCTGATTTAGTAGTTCTAGCTACATTATCCCAATAAAATAACTAATATTATAGTAAACTGTAATAAAATGATAAAAAGTCATCATAATCTTGTACAGTCTATTAACAATAACCCTGCATAGTCAACTAATCTATGGCCACTCACCTCTACTTTGTCAGCACAAGTCAAGATAAAATCTCTCGAATGTTCTAACGCCTTGTTTGACCTTGTGACGCTAAACTCGACCCAGTCACTCAGCCCTCGTCATTCCCCGGATTGTCTGTACATGTGTACACGTGTAGGCAGAGACTGGTATGGCCGGAATGCAGCTCTGGCTATGCACCGTGATGTACTCAGTCGCAGAGAAATATTCGAATTCGTTTCGCTTCTAGCGGCATCTTGTTGCTGCTTAGGCTGTGTTTTCATGTCGGCGTGCGTATTCACAAGGTTTGTGAGCATGGTCTAGTTTCTACTAGTGATTGAGAGGAGGAGCTAGTAATGACATGTAAACTGTTGAGTCTGTTGTAGTCCCGAGTGTGAGTGTACACAGTATTACTGCTAGCCTACCCTGAGGATTGACCATCCGGGAATTACGAAGGCGCGGCAGACTGGTACTGTACGTGTACTGTGCTGTACAGTGTACCATAGTCACGACTCGAGTACAGGTGATGGCAGCGCATCCGGGACGGGCTAATTTTTTTGGGACGCGGTTGGCCTTAGCCGATGGAGCGAAGGTGCTTTGGTGTACGAGGCTAGCGGCGCGACCTTTGATTCTTGGTAGTTAGTGGACATGTTACAACCGCGATTTTGACATAAACGAAGTGCTGTCTTTCTGTGCACCTTTCGAGCAGTAACCTGCACCGTTTATTCAAAGGGGGCCTCAGTTGTGAACGTCGTCTGCAGAAGGTTGTTTTCTCGGCACAAATCGACTTCAAATAAATTCGACCGCATGTAAAGTGATTTATAATTGCCATGCCTGCGGTTATACAAATTTCTAATTTTCTTGGAATCTTTTTTTGAGTGCATGTGCTACGCACATTAGTAACTGCATTGAATTGTGCGTTGATATTTGCACTGTTGCATCCACTGCATACATCAAATTGTGTAATATGTATTGCAAATTTATTTTCTGTATGCAATTGAATAATGTGGAATTATTAATACCGTACATGCAGAAAAGTGCTAAGTAAACTCCAGCAATTTAATTCGATTTCAAAACTACTGCTACAAAATATTTATTAAATACAATGTAATTAAATGAGCATAGGATATGTGTGTACACAATATTTATTAAATTAAGTTAAGTTAAATTAACTACTCTTATTTAAGTTGATGGTATCACTCATTGTGTTGTTGACACTTGTAGGTATACCTGGGATATATGTGCCTTTAGCCAATTGGCATTTTATTTCAAACAACATACCATGGCATTGGTTATTGTTAGACGGTTGGTGACATGAATGACAGTATCCTGGTGTGTGTGTGTGTGTGTGTGTGTGTGTGTGTGTGTGTGTGTGTGTGTGTGTGTGTGTGTGTGTGTGTGTGTGTGTGTGTGTGTGTCTGCATCTGTGTGTGTGTCTGCATCTGTGTGTGTGTCTGCATCTGTGTGTGTGTGTGTGTGTGTGTGTGTGCCTGTGTGTGTGTGTGTGTGTGTGCGTGTGTGTGTGTGTGTGTGTGTGTGTGTGTGCGCGTGTGTGCATGTGTGCGTGCGTGCATGTGTGCATGCGTGTGCATGTGCGTGTGTGTTTCTGTGTCTGTGTCTGTGTGTGTCTGTGTCTGTACTGTGTCTTCTCAATATTGTGGTTGGTCCTAGGACCAGCACTAAAGTCCATCCACTTTGACTTCTCGTCCTCCAAACTTTGTGGTTTTTGTGTGGGCAGAAGTTCCCAGCGTTTATCCAATGAGCAATTAGTAATTAGCTAAGAGATGGGTTTGTCTTTTAATTGAATGCTGCCTATTGGTTGATTGTGGGTAGAGTAGCTACCTAAGCAATTTGCATAACAAGATTGGCGGAAATTCATCTGCAATCCACACCCAAAGAACAGCATGACCATGAGCTCTAAATGAAGTGTTTAGCATGTCTCTAGGACCTTGCTGTCAAGGGGTATTCAGGATTTACTGAGGGAGAAGTCAGCGTGGACAGACTTTAGTGTTCAGTGTTGTAAATGCTTACCTTTCCAATTACGTCTATAATCAACGAAGACATCTCATGCATGGCGTGGTAGTGATCTGCTGTCAAAGAGTACTATACATAAACGATGACTTATAGTGCACTCTTCACACAAAATCACATCCCTACACATTGTTGTTTGTATTCTGCGCCTGTCAACGGCAGTAATGACATCTTCTGCTAACAGATTGATGTAGAGCTGTTTGTTCTAATTTACGAACCGATGCTTCAACATCTATACACCTAGCCAGCTGTATGCTCAACGACTTCATGGTCATGTCTACTAGACAAAGTCTTGCGGTGAATTCATGCTGAAGTTTGTCGTAATTTCGCAGTAAGTCACATCGAATCGACGACGAGTCACAGCAGATGCGTTCATTGTGAATTTTTATCTCAAATTTGCAGCTATTTGTGCGGCGACTAACAGTGACTTGCAGCAGATTTGTGGAGATCAGACACAAGCCGATTGTGTTTGTGGCTTCATTAGTAAAAGAAAGTGTTTCAAAGCATCCTGTATGCGGTAGCTACTAACACACAAATGATAAAACAGTAGCTACAGTAAACGCAAAGGTCTACCCGTGCAGCGGGATGCAACACGATGTTCTAGCGCGACATGTCTTCGTTCTTGTACAGGTGTAGTATAGCTGTACTTGGAAAGGTATGCATTTGTGAAACTGAACATTAATGCTGGTCGTAGGACTGCAATATATTGAGAAGAGGCAAGACCCATGGAGGACAATTTTGAATCGGTGCTACACTGGTCTGGGAGGCCGAGGCTAGTAGGTTACATGTCTACTGTACACATTCAATATAACTTCCCCATCAATGTAGACTAGTCTACCTACGTAGGAAGGGCCATTTTTACCCGAGGCCCGGTTATCTGGGCTAAGGGTAGAGTAGTCATCTGGTTGTCGACCTAGTCTACATTTGCACTTGCCTGTTTTCCCACCAGACGTCTAGAGAGCGAAAGTGCTGGATTCAGGCGCCATACCTGACTTGTAACATTTTGCTTGTTCCGCAGTGGTTCTGCATAGCGGTTCTGCAGTCTGACAGCTTGAAGTTTTGGTGTGCGTGGCTGAGCGGCTGCGATGTTATTGCAAAAATCACTAGTGTCGTCTTCAAAAGAATTTGGCACTCCACGGGAATTTGTGAAGGGGAACGTTTTTTTGTCCATGACAGTGCATCTGTTTGTCGGACGAGGGACTGACCTGTAAGTACGCAAGTCTGGAGACAAGTTTGCACACTTTGCATCTTTGTTTTGCTAGACGAATGCATTGGAAACCTTAGCTGAGACGAGTGGGTTTTGCTAAGACTTTAGTATGCAAAACATTATCACGTGACGAGATATGTGATTACATACAACAGCCGAGGGTTTAGCACTGTAGTGCTTTTGTATTCATTAGTATATGTCTAGACGACATAAATGTATTTTGGCAGGAATCGCACACAAACCAGCAAAAGAACGAACAAACAAGTTTGAATGGTTCAAAATGTAGACTACCAGATTGAGGGTGCCATGACTAACTCACTGTTTTACTAATTTTTCTATGGCGAGTTAGTCATGGCTAAACCATTTGCACTTGTTTGTTCAACGCATAGAGGTGTAACTGGCCTTGGTGCCAGACCGCTTTTTGCACGTGTGGAGAAAAGTGCTTTTTTTCTCCCCGCCCCTCCCCTGCAAAGAGTGTCTAGCACCAAGGCTAGGTGTAAGCAAAGCCTCAAAATTACCCATGCACTTAATTAATATCAACTTGAAGACCGTTAAGTCAGGTGATCAGAGCAGCTGTAAAAAATCCACAACAAATACTAATAGACTATATGAAATGAAGCAGCACTCAAATGCTAAACCCTCGGCTGCTAGCTTTTAGGTTACAGAACATGCAGCTGCTGCACAATGCCACTATATAGCTGCGATGCTAGGCCATCTTCGCCTTACGTGGTGGACTAACATGCGTGATCACAGGTCAACATCGCATGACCAGAAACAATGTGCCAGAACTATACTAATTACTTTCACTAAGTTTCACGCTGGTCCGATGTAGACTACGAGTCTAGGTCCAACGCTATTCAAACACCGTTTGGCTATTCTATCAAACCGCTTAAATTAATGTTCACTTTGGCTACCTTCAAGCAGTGACGTAGCCAGGCAAAATTGGGGGAGCATATTAACCATAAATAAATTTCAACATTAATAACAAATACAATAATTTATTGCCATAACTAGCACAACTTAGGATGGTTTACATACGAGGAAGTCCAGAAATTACAACCATGTTATGAGTATGAAAAACAATTTACAAGAGTGTGTGTTTTTCTCCTATCGCAATCTTCATCCTTGATCTATGGAGAGAATCTATCCATCATCCTAGGGTTAGGATTCTAAAAGAACACGCCCACAAACTTTAGTGGACCACTGATCCTCCCCCATAGCTACGCCACTGCTTCAAGGTCTCTATTGACATGTAAAAGAGCTAAACCTCTTATCCTTTCTTCTGCCACCCAATTTTCTACTGCTACGCCCACTTTTTCAACCAAGAAAAAGCCATCTGAAGAAAGATACTTAGAAATGCAGTTTAGTACAAATTAATCCAGTACATTTAAAAATAGGTTTTTAGTTCAAACTTCACAGAAGGCAGGCAGGGGAGTTCAGCAATGCTATTGTTTTTGTATTATTGCCTGAGATAGAGTAATGAAGACTCAAATGAGTTGCTACACTGACACTGCTGGCCGTTCCTAGATACTAGTTCGTAAGTGACCAGTGACTATCAATAGCATTCAAAATTTGTGCGCGAATTGAAACACAGTTCTTGCCAATAGTCAGATTTACTGTACTACTTAAAACAAAGCTATACGATCTTAGTGCCTGTACTGACAAACAAGGTGCTTGTTATAATAATTGTTAAAAACTTTCCTTGTTCTCAAGTGCCATATACTTCTACCAGCAATTAACATATAACAATTAAACTGTTGCCAGTGTGTTGACACCATTTTACTCTCTAACTCATCCTATTTCTATAGATGAAGGTAAACAAGTTTGATAACCTCCTTAATGAACAAAAGTACAAGACAAGTTAAGTGCTGTGCTTCTTAATGTTGTCCAGAGCATCTTGAGCTTCCTTCAGCAGTTCAGCAGATTCAGAAAATCTTTTCATAGCAGACCTGATAACGGCTTCACCTCCTTCAGCGACTACTTGTTTGGCAACTTCCTCTACAATAAGCAAACATATTACAGACTGATGAGTACAAGCCACCAAGGTACACCTACTAGTTTCTGCAAATAATTTGAGTGCAAGGCATCCAGTCAGTTGAAGATCTGAATGATCTTCAAACTTTTTCATAGCAGACACGACTCGTTCAACACCCTTCTCATCTCGTATGCGGTCAATGTTCTTTTCTGTTTGCCAGTCGTAACAACAACGATTGTTAAGTACCCATGTGATACCAACACAATATTAATTAAATCAATACTGTACCTGTCACTGCAAGACAGGTGAGAGTGCTACAACCAGAAACAAGCACTTCTGGAGAGCCGCAGCTATCCATTGCTGCAAGAGTTGCCTCAATACCTCCCAGTCGAGTAACATACTGCTGAGTTTCAGCTGTCAAAAGGACAATTCCACTGCTTTTTTTATACAGCTCATTATTAACAAAATATTATGACACGTACAATGATATGACAAAAGACCCAATACACGACAGCTGCTTTCTTGAATTGCCGAATCACATGGAAAGTTCTTCATGGCCATCAACACTGCTTTGACACCACATTCTTTTGCTATGGCTAACTGATTGCTATCATTGACAGCAATGTGAGCAAGCAAGCGACACCCATTTGTTTGAACCACTGGATCTTCTGGTAGAGCTCTCATTCCAGCAGAGATTGCAGACACCAAAGCACTAATGGACACACTACCAGTAGCACCCGACCTTAGCAAGTCAGCATATCTAAAACAACAAAAAATGCTAGACAATAGAGACATACAATCACAAAATATCACCAACAGTGTCCAACCATCACTATCATAGATTACATCTTAGTGTCTAAGAAAAGACTAGAATACAAAGATTGCTGCATAAACTCACTAGCATCTAATAATCGCGTCAACAAAACAAACGTTAAACAGAGCTGAAATACAGCCATTGGGGCACAATTCAGATTGGTTATGACATGTTGACAGAAAGTGCCACAAATTGGCCCAACATCACAATTACAAAAGATAAGAACAAGACTTTGCTCAGAAATTCCAACTGATTTCCTTAGAATAACAGTTCTGCAATTATCTAACTGCAAGGCAAGAGAACGCATCCATCGATCATAACAAATCCGTTCCAATAAGCTTGCATGACTACTTTCACCATTTCCATCATTCCATTACCTTGTAGCCTCCCACATTTTGCAGTCATACCAATCTACTACTTTTCATACTACCTACATTCTAATATTCCAGTTAT
>NW_026912741.1:0-4000 GCF_963422355.1 Corticium candelabrum
CTTTAACTGTTCCTGCAGATTCTGTAGTTCAAGACCACGCAATTCATTACTTGCCGTACAGTTGAAAGGCAGTTTTAAAAAGAGTGCAATGTTCTACCGTTCACATTAAACGCTGCTACTCCTGTCGGAGCAGCGATACAACATGCCCCTCTGAGTAGAGAACGGAAGCATCCGATAAGATACGACTTACCGGTACCAGCCGTTCCACATATGACACATTGAATTGGATCCGGCGACAAACCCTGGTTAAGTTTTCGAAATGGCATTTGACTATGTCATATGCAACTCGCTGATTGTCTAGTAAGAAATGAGGATTACAGTCGCTCAGGTCAACGTTCTGATCAACTACACCGTGTTCAGATTTATTACGAGCAATAAATGTTATGGCTTTCTGGGCATCAGGAAAATTAAAATTCAGCATCTAACTGACACAATACCATCCAGTCTTCTACTGCGTGCCATCTATTATTGCACGTACCATTTTCCTCAACATCGCAGGGTGCTAGATTGTCACTATCGATTTCTACTTCGTCTCGATCTGTTGCCCTTTCAACGTCCTGACCAAAACAAATCCGACGAGTCAAGTTGTCAGTTCGATTCGATTAACCATATCCTTCAGTTCTTCCACGCTCAGATGGTTTTCACCAATTCTTTGCTTGACAAACACACGGCCTGTCTCGAGAGCTCGCCATCTCATCATGGTGTTCAGTGCAAAGTAACGAAATCTGGGATGCTGCACAAACCGTCCATCACGATAGCGAATGAGATGCTTCGAGTACTGACCGAGCGTTAGCCGTCGCTGTCTCGGCGCCAGATACTCACCAGCACCCGTCGGAAACAGAGTAGGAAACGCTCTGCTCCAGTTACCTTCCGAATTAAACTCGTCGATCAACTGATTGGTAATAGCGGGCCAACCGACGAAATTAGCCATCGGCTGATCATTCTTTACAATCTGATCAGATATGGCTGAATGAGCATGCGCGATAAGTGCAGTACACGTACGGGCACCTTCATTCACCGAATCGTGAATGATATCGTTCTCACACTTACGCGTACCTAGCTGCGGAAGCACTGTTCGCTGCAGTGGCAAGTCCTCATCATAAGACGAGCCTTTTTGCTAAGATTGCTCGTCTACGTTAGCGTCATCGTTAGGGTCTAGTCTGGCTAGGTCATCGTCCTCAATCACTTGCAAATCGGACAACGTACCGTCTTCTGGCAACGAGTCTACAACGTCGTAGTTTATGGCTACGTTAGAATAGTAATGTTTATTGCGTATGAGCCAACGAAGAGCTTCCAATACTACAGCACGTTGAGCTACTTGTACCTTGGAAAGTCTTCAGAACGTTCTGTTCTGGTCGCTTGTCTCAAACGCTTCCTTATCTTCGCAAAGTTGGGACGCTAATGAATGCTCACCAGCGATTGGTCACTGGTCATTATGCGCGGAATTGTTACGTCAGGCCATTGCTTAGGCGTTGGATTGTTACGTCACCTACGTTTCGCATCCCAAAACGATTGCTGATTGGCTCAAAAAAATCCCCGAGCGTGACACACGCTTAAAAACAAACATAGTTACAAACAAACATAGATATGTAGCGACATACCAATAGACAGACCGAATTCAGCCCGTTTAGAGTGAGCTTCTCGCGATCGAAGCAGTCCACCACTTAATGTGGTGTCCTTCTATTACGCTCGTAGCTTAACTAATAATGATCATCCGTTTGTCAAATGAAATATCGTATATAATTTTAAAGGTTACATTATTTTGGCTGCAACTGCTAAAATAACAGCAATCTATAACTTCAACAACAAATATATACATCTAAGCAAATCGATGTTTCTACCGCCTTGCAGAACATATTAATGTTGAGTTTGATCAGAGACCACAGTGTCAGTCACGTGTACAATAAACATACAATGCAATGTAACTTAATCACATGATGAACTACGATTTTGTCAAATTGACAAGACATTAGGTCATGTGTATAGTCGTCGTCAATTTTTGTCATACCAAACGTACAGTAATCGGAGAGTTGATTGTAAGAAGTTGTTGCAAGCGCTAAATATATGGAAAGTTCCAAGTCTAATTCACGTCACATTAATGTACAAAATGCTTGCCTGGACATAAAATCTTATCAGAAAGCAAATTCTTAGGTAAATGTCTCACATCGACAATAACGTTCTTAGTTACACCATCACACAAGAACGAGTTTAAACTGCGTGACACCTACAAAGACTAGATTATTTCATTATATTAATATTCCCTAATTTAGCAAAATACCACAGTTAAAGGGAGGGTGACATGCAAAAATCGCTACCTATTTTATAACTTAGAAACGTTGCTTTGCCAGTCAAATAAATGCATGAATTTTTTAGAATTTCTAGCTAATGTTCTAAGGGTTAAAACGAGGGTTCTTTTGGCTATTATTTGGCTCCGCCTTTCATCTTCCGGCAATTTTGAGGCGTGTCCGTCGTGACATCACGAGTTGAACGGAAACTGCTCGCGCAGAAGTAAATCAGGTCTACAATGGTGAAGCGATGTGTTGCGGCTGGCTGTTCTAACTCACACAGCGACCAAGTCAGCTTGTTTTCTTTCCCACAAGACCCAGTTCTTCGAAAGCGATGGACAGAAGCAGTACAGAGGACTAGAGACAAATGGAATGAGCCTTCACGGTATTCGGTTCTATGCAGCGACCACTTTACAGAGGACTGTTTTGAAACCGATCATCTTTTGGCCTCATCGTTTGGCATCGCCAGGCGAGCACGCCTGAAGCCAGACGTCGTTCCAACGCATTTTGTCAGAGCGAATTTGAGAACAGGCGCCTCTGGATCGTCAGCTATGTCTTTGGAACGAACACGGAAACGAACGTCCACTGGCGGTGAGAGTGAGTTGACAAGCAAGAGGGGAGCATATGACAAGAGACAAAGAGCTAGGGTATGTAGCTATTGTGTAACGTCGTATTGACAATTGATAGAAGTGTTGCATTGTGAATGCACCTCAACGTGTGATTTGCAGTAGGCGTGTTGCTAGAAGTGTGGTTAGTAGCCTTAGGCTTGAAGTGTGAACACAACGGCGAGGCTTCGCTGCAGTTTAGACTGATTTTTATGCGTTTACTTTGCAGCTTCTACAGGAAATTGTCAGCACTCCAAAGCACCTGTGGAAAGAGAAACAGAAATGGAATCTACTTGGCAAGACAGTGAAGACAATGAGAGTGAGAAGAGTGCAACTCATGCAGATATTGGTGTACAGGCAGTATGCCTACAGGATATTCCACGCAGATCCACAGTAAATGTCAGAGTTCAAATAAAGCCAAAAACTGTCTCCAGGGGTGAGTGACAGGAGTTTGATTACTGACTAACAACTTGTGCGAATGTACCTACAAATTAGAGAATTACACATGCATGCATGTACTAAGTTTTGGAGTCAACAATAAATTCTAAAACTACTTACTCCTGTGGAGTTTCATCTTCATCATCATGACCATGCTCCTGCCGATATTGAAAGTACGCTGTTTGAAGGACCCACACATTCAGGCAGACTGGTTCAAATTTTTCGTGCTCTGTGATACACTTGCATGATGTTACACTTTCTTCCAGTTTCCTTTCAATGTTGTCATACTCGCAACAGCACACACATTCGTCTACTGTAGGCATAACTTCGCACTGTCCACAGCTGCACCTTCATTTCAACACAACTATTTGTACTCGAGGTTGCACGTGAAAGGTATGACGTCATGCAGCTGTATATCAGGACCCTAAAAGGTATACATCATTTTTCTGCCCTGACCAGACATGATATTGCTATAAGTGAATCATGATTGGCTACTAAAGGTAAAGATAAGCTTGTCAAACGATTCCTGTACTCTCTGGTTTCCTGGTGTACGGCCACGTGACGACAGACGTCAAGTGTAAACACTCGCAAAAACAAGCGGAAAGCGATCACAAAGCTACTGCAATCATGCTTACCAGTCTAAATTCTGAAGTCTTTCATCGTTTTGCGTGC
>NW_026912742.1:0-7000 GCF_963422355.1 Corticium candelabrum
TGTTGTGTGATGCTATCTAGACTGCTGATATGGGACTGACCGAGTTAGGAAAAGACAGTACATGCAATTTTGACCTTTGGTTTCGAAAGCAAAAGAAGAAGGACACTTACAAATTACAGGTCAGTGTCTTGAAAGTACTCAGTAGTTTCTTGTATGTTATAGCATTAGTAGGCAGAGAAGGAAGAGTGAAGGCTGAGTGGGTTAATTAAAGAAATCCACAATATTCTCTATAGGCAAATATCAAAGCTGAAAGGTGAGTTTGTTACGTACGTTACTTCAGATGTCAGGACACATTCCTTTGGTCTCTTCCATCTTTCCTGAAAAGGCGTTTAGCTCATGAGGAAGAGATGGAACATATTAGACTATTTTGGTTACTACACTAAGGTCTTCATCTTTGCTATTAACTAAGTTCTTTTCGTTAATCACCATCCAAATCTTTCGAACTGGATGGTGACTCTAGCAAGCTGATCGCCTTTGACGACATTAAATAGACAGCAGTCACGTGGAACCAATTAAGGAATACTTTTCACTGTCTAGGAACCGCAACTGCAATTGTAGCTATCTCACACAGAGCTACTACGATGTCCAGAAATACGTACCTCGAAATACCAAAACCTTCTGTCTCTTCAACGGACTGAAAAACAAAGACATTCGACACAGCGGACGATCAAAACAACGCCATCGGCAACGAAGAGTTTGCCGATATCTATAGGAAGGCAACTTGCGAACACTTCTTTTTCATGCTTCTCGACAAAGACGAGCAACCATATACCAGAGATGTATCGTTGTGGATTCGATAAATTTTATCTACCACAATAACTAGTTACAGTTACTACAAAAGATAGTTACTGTCATGACAATGACTTCTACTGTCAACATTTTTATGTAACCCTTTAGTATAGTATGGCATTCGAGCAAGTAAAGAGTGTGCAAGAGCGTAAAGCTTTGATCGATAAATTTCTCAAGAAAAGGAAGATTCTCAAAAGCGTTTCATCGACGAAAACATCGGCAAACAACGCTTTCAGAAAGATTTGGTTCAACCATTAATTTCAACGACCCCTCAAAGCAGGGTTGGACAGACAACAAAATGTATTGATAGAAAAATTACAAGTGGGTCGTCAAAAGGCTCTGGCAACAACATAGGACGTTATCGTCAATGCTATCGCAAATCTAACACCTCTCACAGCCGTTACGGGTGCTCCAACGTCAATTATCAAAGGTCATGACAGAAGCATTACCAGCGGTAGAGGCAGCCGCTATGCCAGCACTAGATATAGATGCTGGACTAGAACCAAAGGTGTCGGTCAGCTATAAGCTTCCGTTACCCTCCGATATAGTAAAAGATGACCTATAGCAGATTGATCCGTTACAACAGTGTGTTGGTAAGGAATTACGATCGCTTAGTCCTAGTATAAAATGTAAAACATCAGAAAGAGAAGCAGCTATTGAAAGAACATTGAAAGACAGCCAAGGAGGGTAGAGGACACACACCAAAAAACCCCTACAAACTCACATCCGAGTCCACATTTGGCGATCTGTACGTCGATCCATGCAAGTGGCAAACATAAGACTGGAAGCCTACAAGATGGTAAGAAGGTCGTATCGAGAAAGATGGATACGAATCTGTTGGAACTGTTGGCCAAACGATTCAAGACGAACAAGACGTACAGCGTAAAGCCCTCACAACCTGGAAAAACTGGTCGAACTGTCTGGCCTTTCCGTCAACAAACGATCCAAGAAATACTGGCCGCAAGCCTCCGAAATCAAATATACACGAATCCCCAAACGAACTCTGTCGTCGCTTGAAAGTTCTCATCGCCAACAAAGAAGCCGGTAACGAGAGCACTGCTCAGGACAATGTGATCGTGGAGATTATATATAGGTTATTGGTGAATAGTATTACCACCGAAAGACTCTAGAATCATTCACGATGATTATGTAGAGTAGTAGTAAAGGCATAGGTCAAGCACAATCAAGCCGAAGTATGACAACCCGTCGGCTCTATGATGAGCTTAAATAAATATGAAAACGTTGCGTATGGAATTCAAACTGGTCATTCTACAACTCGTGATGGCTATTCGAGAAACAACGATACAGTGTTGACCGCTATCATCTTGGATTATGCGACTCGATTGTATCGGGAGAAAGAGTTTACACGAGCTGAGTACTTGGTATATGTAAGCATATTCACGAAACGAGAGAAAATCTTATCTAATTCTATATATAGTGCCATGGATGAAACGGTTCTAGCATTAGACATCGAGGCCGCCTCCGCGAGAGGTTCGAGTTCTAAGTTTACCTTAGAACTATGCCAACCTCTTAGTCTTGACAAGACGTCGATTATAAATTGGCGTCGATCTCCAGCGATGAGTGGTACTCGTGGTATAATATTACGACGGACAACGATTGGCTCAGATACCACAACGGTACGAAGTGGGACAAAGTTCAGGTACCCCGGGTGCTCACAAAATCACCGACTTCAACTTAGAAATCAAACGGTTACTAAGAAAGAGCGATGATGATGGTGGTATTACCATACAACCCAATTACAACATCTTAAAATCGCAAAATAATCCTCGCTGATGACTACACAATCGATTTCACAGTCGAAAATGGATTGAGAGGTATATTGGAATTCGATGAAAAAACGTTTGGAATATGTTAAAGTGTACGATAGCGAAAGACAAGTCACCATCACAATGCCCACCAGGGCCGGATGCAGGAATTTTTGAAAGAGGGGATCACCGTTAGCAGTTATTTATAGCTTTGCCAATTTTCTCTTTTCTATTTAAATCTTATAACATTATTTAACCAAGCCTATTGGAAAAGAGGGGGTTGCAACCTCCTTGACCCCCTCTGGATCCGGCCCTGTCCACTCGGTGTTGATAAGATGTTTCCTCATATCCTCTAGCTACTTGAACGTTAGCCTCAGCGATGTCAACTACAACTTCTCTCTCGACAACCACCGGGATCGCTACTCTCTATAAAACCGAATCAATTGCCTTATATTCGTATGAAGGCAACAGAGTCAATCCCCAGTATCACCATGCGTGTTACCGATCAGGATGGAAGACCCATAGATTTCAATAGAAAGAGAACGACATTTCTACGTACTACCCATCAAAACTATGTGTACACACACACACACACACACACACACACACACACACACACACACACACACACACACACACACACACACACACACACACACACACACACACACACACACACACACACACACACACACACACACACACACACGATATGTTGTACATGCTCAATCAATTGTATTGTAAGAAGATCATTAGTGGCTCTTTCTTGAATAATCTGTGGGATGCTGCAAAAAGTCTCGTAAAAACGGTATTCAAGTTTGTCGTGGACAAGAGCAAGCAAATCTTTACTCAACATAGGGGCCAAAAAGGTTGTGAGCTCAGGCAAAGATCTAGTGACCAAGGGAAAAGAAATTGTGATCAGCAAGGAAAAGCAGTTGGCGACCAAGGGTAAAGACTTAGCGATCAAAAAAAGAATTGAGTTGACGGCCAAAGGTAAAGATTTGGCGGTCAACAAGGGAGTGCCACATATAAACAAGGCAACATCAACCGAAGTCCGTCTCCCATCAAAGTGGTTTAGATTGCCCGCTGTGGTTTTTCAGACTTGGTGAGGCATGTTCTCGCATTGGAGCAGTTTTGTCCTGTTTGATAAGAGCCACACACCTGCGACGCCAATCTGGACTAGACTCGTGTACATCAAAGGAATGTATGTGGCTACCTCCTGCTCAAAAAGTAAAGCACTGCAAAGATTAGTTTCACGTAGAAAGCAGCTTTACATATTTCTCTATTATATAATAGGTGACACCAGCTTCTATTCAAGACATCGAATTCTCTAAGAATGCATCCCAGAGAAAGAAGCAGAAAGTAGTGAAAAGCACTATATCAAGCCACATTCCCGAACCTTCAGAAGCAGAATTAGATACATTCTACAAAGCATTAAACGAAGTCAAAACGAAGTCAGCTATATTGAAATCACACCAGCACATGCTGCTGCATTTGTTGTTGAAGACTCTTCACACTCAAAAGCAATAGCTGATTATTATGACCCAAAGACTTTGGAATTGCCTTAGCATGAGTTATTAAAAGAGTGTGACAAGGTGTTTGCTACTCTGAAGTATATCAGTGTATGTGTTTCTGCAAATGTTCAGTACAAGATGTGTGTTACTGTCAATGTAGGTGACCCAGGAGGAAGTCGATTACGTAGAAAAGGCAACTATTGGACAGCCTGGCAATAAGTCCTGGTTGCAACAAAGAGCAGGGAAAGTAACAGCCTCCAACAACAAGGCTGCGTCCAACACCAATCCCTGTATGCCCTCACCAAGCCTCATAAAGAGGATTTGCTACCCACATGCCTTCACATTTTCTACAACAGCAACCAAGTACAAGACATGTACCATACATTCATATCTTTACATATATGACTATACTTTATTTGCTGATAGATGGGAATGTAGTCACGAGAACGATGCTGTAGAGGCATTCAAAGCTACTGTTTGCACCCAGCATGAAAGCTTTCAGATTATGGAAAATGGGTTTTTCATCGACATAGACAACCCCTTTATTGGGACAGCGCCAGATCGGATCGTCAGCTGCAAATGCTGTGGGAAAGGTGTCTTAGAAGTTAAGTGTCCTTACTGCTACAGAGATAATCTCCCAGAAGATGAGCAGAAAAACTTCTGTCTGACGAAGGTAGCTGGAGAATGGAAACTACAACGAAATCATTCATATTGCTTTCAAGTTCAAACACAGATGATGGTCTGCCGAGTACCATACTGTGACTTTGCTGTCTGAACAGAGAAAGAGTTGGTTGTAGAAAGGATTACAATAGACAGTGACTTTTACCAATCTATGGTAGATGCTGTTAAGCACTTCTTTGTATATGGAGTTTTACCTGAAATTGTAGGGAAGTGGTACACAAGGAAGCCTGTTGCCAATTCTCAAGGAACAGTGTCCACCCCTTCTGCTACGCCGACCGGTGTCTTGAGCCTTGTAGAGGACTCTCAGAACCATGAAGACTTATCTATGTTGCTGTGCTACTGCAATGAACCTGTCTTTGGTGACATGATTATGTGCGACAATGTGAAATGTCCAATCAAATGGTTCCGTTTTGATTGTCTCAGAATAAGGCAAGCACCCAAAGGTAAGTGGTACTGTCCTTCATGTCGGAAGCTTGTCAATTCAGCAGAAAACGAACAAAGAAAGCTTCAAGCATAGTACCCTAGGCATAAATAAGATACTAGTTTATGAGATATCATTCAAATTTACTACTGACTAATCACAGAAGGGAACAAATTTACGAGCCCACAACAGACTTTAACTATGTTGTCAATAGTGTTTTAATCAGGTATTAAAGAGACAGGAAGAACACCTTGCAGAATGGTGTACTTTTGTTTAACACGCTAATGACTCTCTCAATATGTATTCTGACAGCAGACAACTCTCTACTCCAGTCCACCTCCTTCTTCTCCAGCTGTCGTTTGCCTTTAGTAAACTGAGGGGTTTTCACCTCAGCCATTACTAAACTGGCATAGTCTTGGCACAGAAAGCCTCTGTCAGCCAATGTAATGTCTCCTAAGGATACATATATGTAACATGATATGTATGTAACACACACGACCAATACACACACACACACACACACACACACACACACACACACACACACACACACACACACACACACACACACACACACACACACACACACACATACACACACACACACACACACACACACACACACACACACACACACACACACACACACACACATACACACACACACACACACACACACACACACACACACAACCTTACCTGACAGTAAATGTTCCATAAGTTGATATTTTTCAACAATCTCTTTGTCTGACATGCGTCCACCAGCACACTGCGACACAAATGATATAGTCTCTTGTGGTCAAATCCCAAGCAAAAACTTCATTGTTGAATGGTGCTTATAGTGACTCCATACTTGTGCACGAGCAAAAAACCTCTGAAGGCCTCTCCATAAATACTTCAGTGCATTCAATAATCACACAACATTTTTTAAAGAATCTTTTGAAGGAAGTAGACATAGTTTGACGTAGGGTTTCTCTGTCTGGCCACTTTATCAGGTGTAAAGTTCTGATGGCAGTTGCTTCCAACACTCGCTGAAAACGTCTTGACACTGTTGCTCTGTGAATGCCAAATCTGTATGCTATGTCCTGATCACAAAGATTTAGTCGGAGTTTCATAAGAAACATGATAAAAGCGAAAGTCTTAGGGAGTTTTGAACCATCTGCTAGAGTTGGCGAAACAAGGTTAAACAGAGCAAGAAATATTGCCCATTCAGGAATCCCTAAAAGACAAACAAATCCAAGAGTAGACTGCCTTGTAGTGCTTTGTAGTGTGTGTGTGTGTGTGTGTGTGTGTGTGTGTGTGTGTGTGTGTGTGTGTGTGCGCGCGCGTGTGTGTGTGTGTGTGTGTGTGTGTGTGTGTGTGTGTGTGTGTGTGTGTGTGTGTGTGTGTGTGTGTGTGAATTCATCTAATTAATTACGCGCACTTTTGCATTTGCTCGTGCGATTCAAGAGCGCGATTCTTTGCCTAACTGTAGGCTTTCACGTTTTTCAACCACGAAACGTATCAAAAATTCTTTTCTCCTTGTTCGTACACGTGTACCAGTGGCGGATCCAGGATTCTCACCAGGTACAGGCGCGGTCTGTCAGGTTCGGTAATGACGTCACCAGTTAGTCACGTGTCCATGTTCAACATTTTCGCAGCTGGCCCTCTAGGAATATCTTATAGTCATCAGTTCAAATGAGGTCGAGTTTGTGATATTTTCATATTATAACTATATTTCACTTTACTCAACACATGCAAAACAGGTTGATATATAACATCAGAAAACAGAGGAGTGTGGAAAAGTAACATCACTGATTCAGATCTGAAGAAGAATCTGATGGACCGAC
>NW_026912743.1:0-4000 GCF_963422355.1 Corticium candelabrum
CCTTTGCGGCGGCATCGCAGACAGACGTGCCTGTAGGTACGTACAACCAGCACCGTTACAGGTACCGAAGTTGTACCTACGGCATATCGGCTTTTGAGCGGCTGAGTAGGAGCTGCCCTTGTCCGATCGAGTAGACTGGCGTTGAGTTTGGTGGGAGGTGTTGCAGTTAGCCTCTGTCGTGTCACCCGGATTTTGATGCTGACACAAAGCGCATCCTGCAGTGCTATGGTCTAACTTCAGGCAGTGCAAGCAGCGGCTGGCAGGCGACTGGTTTATTGCTAGAATAGTAGCTTCGTACAGCGAAGCGTGCAACTGGCCCCAGACAATGGCCGGCGAGGGGGCAGTCAGCTGCCTAAAGAGCGTGTCGTACAACAGCCTTCCCGTTCCGGAATGGCATTGCGCTTCATGGACGACCAGTCGAAGGTACACCATGAGGTCGAGCAAACGAGACGGAGAGGCCCGAAGCACGACGGCCTCGGAGATAGCAAAACACTGCACCCAAGTGCCAACCGACGACACTCGACATAGATGTCGGTGACCGGCCTCGTTCGCGCCGGTAACTGCAGAAGCCTGGAGTCATCGAAGTAATTCTGAGTTGTCCGGTAGAAACTCCGCAAAAGTCAATAAACTGGCCCGACCGGATCAGTTTGACGAGTCTGGCTGGCACTTTTGGCGTACCTTCTCTCACTACCAGTGGATGAGCAGGTTTGGTCTCACCAGCGCTGACGGCTGGCCCTTAGATCGTAGGTGCAAGAGCGCCAAAGAGGCCTGGCACACCATCCGGTTGGCCGACCGGAATGTTTCCTAGGTCTCCAGCTGCTGGCATTGCGCCCAATGGAGGATCTGAACCAAACACTTTGTGACTACCATGCCGTACAGTCGGTCACGTTGCAGTGACTCAGGCTGAGCCTTAACAACATGGCCTCATGCAAGAATTAAGCTGCAGCGGCATTAGCATCACGGCGGTGGAAGACAAAACTCGGGTATACGCGGTCAAACAAACGGTTTTTAAGCGGTATCAGCGGAAAAAAGACGGCAGTCTTCGCGATAACAAATAGAAAGACAGCGGTCTTCGCGTAACACGTACGCAGCAAAGAGCATGCAGATGTCTTAGTTAGCCACATGGTGCGAACAGCAGAGAGCTGAACCAAAATTTTAGGTGGCCTGGGTGCAAAGCCAAGACGGCTGTGTTTAGCAAACCGGTTAGCGAGAGCCGTCTTAGTGCGTATGCAATAACTATGGCAGATAGCGGCTTCGTAAAAATATATACAGGCAATCAGTGAAGCGAAGAGCGTGCATGATAGCCGGTATCGGTCAAGTATGCGAATTGCGCCCCCGCTGGTCGCGGGTAAGCCACAAACAGCCTGACCGCAGTAGTTTACTTTCTGCGCGTGCACGCCGGACCTCCTGCACAGCGACATTAGCGCGTGAATCGACTAGAGTTTCACGACGCCATTAGCGTTGCAGAAGTGGCGAACGTAGAAAACCGCTCGGCGGTTACGCGGAAGACTACCGGTAGAGCCTAAATGTACTAAGAGTCGTGAAAGAAAAACAAAGGCGCTGACCGACGACTGATGCGCGACAAAAAATGATCGTGTTTGTCGGCCCATGTAAAAATGTACGCTACCAACCAACCACTGCACTGCGCTAACCGACTCTTGGGCTAATACCTAATGCTGCACCGTTTCTGTTCAGAGTGGCGAGCTCCGCTAGAACCGCCGTCCGCGCTGTTTCCGCCATCAGAGCCGTTAATTCCTCTAGAGGAATAGACACTTGACTGATCGCACTCGAGTCGGACGCGCTGGAAGAAGACTGTTCGGCCATTTGGAGGGCAACAAATTTGAACTTGTGTTGCAACGGCGCGAAAGCTAAGACTGAGTTGGCGCTCCAACGTTAAGCGCATGCGACCTAATTCTGGTACCACCTCATACCCAACGTGCGTGCCGGCTCACAGGATGGAGTCAACCTCGTCTAACTACATTAAACACCGTATTTGGAAGTGATATTAAATGACGACGCAATTGTCCATTCCTTGATCTGCGTAAGTATTACGGAATCCAGAAATTAATCAAAGAAAGAACAGAATGTAACTATTTGAGAGAAGTTCACTCAGGAAGATTGTTACATGCAAACTAACAAGTCCTCCGTAACGTGCGCTAAACAACGGTGTTTCCTTGCCTAGACAACTGTCACCTAACAAATTTCTCACGAATATAACTCCTAATTCTCTATGCTAGCAATCTAATCTGCTACCTTTACTAGATAGCTCAGTTAGCTACACATCACTAGACTAGCAAATTATACTTGCTAGAATTTTCGAGTCTGTTTCTGCTGCAGGTGCTACCGGACTTTGGTCTTGTTGTAGGCAAGTTCATTTGCTTTTACGGTA
The DNA here is from genome assembly GCF_963422355.1 of Corticium candelabrum. Classification (NCBI taxonomy): domain Eukaryota; kingdom Metazoa; phylum Porifera; class Homoscleromorpha; order Homosclerophorida; family Plakinidae; genus Corticium; species Corticium candelabrum. The sequence continues at coordinate 2,390 of NW_026912743.1, forward strand.
GGGTTGCGTGGCTGCCAGTTCACTTTGGCTACTGCATGACGTACAGTTACAGTACGTAGGATATAGCATCGTTGCCTGCAACAATGGCGTATAAAAGATGTTTAAGAACCGGGGGAGTGGGGCTGTACCGCGTGGATGCACCGCGTGGATGCGTCATCATCAGTAAGCAAAAACTACCTCGCTTGCCAGACCGTAAACAAATTGGTAAAAGTCGCTGGCACAAAAATTTAAATTCCTACACTGAGCGTGAGGGGGCTTCTCCCCCCCCCCCCACAATCCCCAGTCCCCGCTTCCTACGACGGTGTGCAACCAACAGGTTTCAACGACTAGCATGTACGTATACAAAGAAGACCTACGAAAATTCGAAGTGCATAATCACGCAACTTCCGTACGCGACAGCAATAAAGTGTAAGACTGAGAAGCTGCTCGTCCTGTTGCTAAAATTCTATCTTTATCACTGCAGCTGCATGACGTCCAGATAAGCCTCTAGAGGCAATTCCACGAAGAACAATTCACCTAGCTGCCACGGTTGTCGTACAAGAAAAGACGGCATGCGCGCTTAATTCTCTTAGCTAACCATAATTTTACCATGCCTAATTACCCAGGCAGCCACGCAACCCGTGAGAGTAAATTAATTAATGAACTTGTCTAAAACAAGAACAAAGCCCATCTGCACCAGCAGCACCTGCAGCAGAAACAGAAGCGAAAAGTTCGCTCTATACATGCGGATACTAATTACAAGATGCATGCGTTCCCATCAGTTGCTCGCTTAGATCAATTAACAGATCATCGATAAGTCTGTATGCCCGGTAGAATGCAGGGGTCGGCAGAGCCAAGACATCAAAGGATCCTTAACCTTCTCCCCGCCAACAGTAATCAAATGGTTGGAGAGGCTGGCTGCGCGAGACTACTCTAATGGTCATGATGGTACACGTTGGGGTTGTAGCCACTCCCCGGACTTCCGGAGGACTTCAATTCTGAAACGCACTGTAGTTGAAAGAACATGCAACTTCTAAAAGTTAGTGCCATCTAACGTGCGCTAAACAATCGTGTTTATTTGGTTATAAGTAACCAACTGTCTCCTAGTAACATATTTTTTATGACTTAAATTCCTAATTCTATACTATTACTATGCTAACAATCTAGTCTGCTACGTCTAGATAACAGGTAGAGTTTAGGCGTCACTAAACTAGCAAATGACCAAATTCAAAACGCTCGACTAGTCACTCTAGCATGCATGCATCTTCCACATACATGTTTTCCAGACAGCCGACAACTTCGCTAAACGACGGTCGTTTCCAAGCATTGTCTGCCCAGCAAGCTTGCATTAGGGTTGCATACACTTTCGGGCAATCATCTGGAACGACGGGACGCTCGCCTCTTTCCACGGCGTCGTCGACCTCGTGACCAAACCGATAATTCTCGAAAGGAAAGCCACGTGACCAAATCTCCCAAAGTACAATTCCAAAACTAAACACAAAATAGGTTATAATCTCTAATTATTGACTACAATAGAATTGACGTCGCCGAGTACCTGTAGACATCGATGGATTCATCGTAGCTCTCTCGTCGCGATAACTCTGGTGCACTCCATCTCACTGTACCAATACC
>NW_026912744.1:0-15000 GCF_963422355.1 Corticium candelabrum
TAGCACCAAAGCAATAGCTAATCTATGTGTCCATTACATCTAGTACATGAAAACTGGTTAAAACTACAATGCACACTATATATACGCACTAAATACACATACACATTATGACTAGACAAGAGGGACTTATGGTCGTGGTCTCTAAATGTTTATGTCTGTCTGCCTGCCTGTCTGTCTGTCTGTCTGTCTGTCTGCCTGTCTGTCTGTTTGTCTGTCTTTTCTCTCTGCCTGCCTGTGTGTCTGTCTGTCTGCCTGCCTGTCTGTCTGTCTGTCTGTCTGTCTGTCTGTCTGTCAATACATATATTTTTCATGAATGAACTATAGCACCAAAGCATGGCTAATCTACGTGCCATTACATCTAGTACATGAAACTGGTTAAAACTACAATGCACAATATATATATATATATACGCACTAAATACATATACACATTATGACTAGACGAAAGAGACCTATGGTATCTGTCTCTAAATGTTTATGTCTATTTGCCTGTCTGACTGTCTGTCTGTCTGTCTGTCAAATTTTCATATATTTTTATACATCAAAGCTAATACAGGTGAAACTAAAGTAACAGCTAATGAACAACAAGTGTCACAACTACAATTACAATTACACAAATAACAAGTAGCATTAAAAACTCCCCAACAGAGCCTACAAACCAACATTTAGTTTACTGAATTGAAAGTTGAACAACATCTAGACTCTGGCCAGCTTTCTGTCCATATGTTACTCTGATCATCTTTCTAGCCAACACCGAGGCATTGCAATGCTGAAGTTGTACTGACAAACGTCTTCTCCAATGTGTCTTAAAATCTGAGGGATTGTTTCTTCCTTCTTCATCTCTATATAGATTGGAAAGTTTATTGAGGAACGTTGATGCTTCTTCTCCCCACCCACCAAAGTGCTCGAAAACTAGTGGAATAAGGGTAGGAGTGTACCCTGCAGGCAACTGCTCTTTAGAATATTTGTTATGTTTGATGTCTTCTCTCCTTCTTGCTGCAGCTCCATCCATAGTTGCTGCCCTTTGTAGAATGTCCTGGCTCCAGGGGTGAGCAAGGGCCACATCAAGCTCAACATTTCCCCCACATGTTGAGTCAAACACAACAACGTCTGCTCTATTGTTGGATGTTGTATATCTATCTTTTGGTTTGATTTGATGTTGGCATTGTAGACTGCTCAGGCATTCGGACCAGCTCAAAACAACAGAACTGTGAGACCAAACTGGGCCTCCACCCATTTTGCATGTTAGTAAATGGTACCCTTCAACATCTAGTGACTTTCCACATTCACATTTAGTGGCCCAAGGTGGTAAAGACAAGGTAGACCCAATCTGAGAGAAGCCGCCAAGACAAAATTGCCAGATGAAAGTGCAACTTCTCTGAAGATGGAATGGAATCTAACCATGCTCCTGCTCCTTTACCTCTAATTGAACGCAATCGTGCTGCATCTTGGTTAGAATCAGTTTCAATCAACTGATCTGCTTTTGATTGTACAAATTCTGTTGTTAGACGATGTTGCAATTTTTGTGTGTTAGGCAACAAATCCGACAACTTGGAAATATCTTTGAGATGGTGTTGTAAAGTTAGCCCAATATCACTCGCATGGTTAGATGATGTCACTAGAGAGTTGATTTGATCTTGGAGAACAGGAAAGCGATCAGGCAATAGCTTAAGAGAATGTGCCCAGCTGGCAACAAAAGCAAAGGGTGCCACTTCGTTTAGGGAAGTCATACCAAATCCTCCTAGTGTTACTGGCAACGTTGCTTGGTTCCACATATTTCCACTGATGTTAACATTTCCTAGCAAACGAGAAAAGGTAGATTTTGTTTGCTTGTCGTGGATAGTAGCTGCCTGTTCCAGTGTTTCTGGACATGTTCCTCTTGCTAAGTGATTTAGCCGTGTGGTATGACAGTATCTAAGAAGCAACATGGATGCTTTCACATTATCCAAGTCGACAAGCTGTCTACAAAGATCATTCCCTTTTTCTGCAATAGTGGAACATGCTCGTGCAACATATTCACGTTTCCCAATTGGTGTTCCTAGTATCATAATGCCTTCACTCGAAACAGGTATGGTATATACAGAAGAGAAGGTGTCTCCTTTGTCGTGTGAACAGTATATTTCACATTTTGTTTCCTGTATTTCCAATCCTATTTTGAAAAATTCAGGTTGCAGAGTGGAAAAGGCATCAAGGACATGTTTTGCTGGTCCAACTAAGAAACCATCATCAAGATAAGCTAGCACTCTTATTGCTTGGAAATTGCTTTGCAAATCAACCAGGGTTTGTTGTATTCCTAAAGAAAACAGAACTTGTCCTAGAGGATCTCCCTGATGGATGCCTTCTTGAGATGACAAAATAACTGGGACGTTGTTCTGTAGAAAGATCAGAGGACCAAACCCAGAATACATTTGCATGACATGATTTTTCAAGATGGGAAAAGATTCCATCACTTGTTGCAGCAAATGATGGAAGCGGTGGATTGAATTAAAGGCATTTTTAGCATCAGTCTTCAGAACAATCCAGTCATTGTTGGCTTCTAGTAGAAGCTGGATATGGTGTAAGAGAAGATCTGTTCCTCCCTCTGTTGACGCTCCATGCTGCAAAGGAGAAAAGAAATTCGAAAATCCACTTTTCGTCTGTGCACAAATACATTTTGCAGTAACTCTTCTGAAAACTTCTCCAACAGCTATTGGTCAAACGTCTCCTGAGGCTTTGGGCAAAGCAATCAGCCGTGCTGAGGACAACAACCTGGCAATTGAAACAGGGACTGATCCATTGGCAATGCAAGAAAAAGCAAAATGCAAATGTTCAGCAGAAACTGTGTCAGAAGCAATAACTTTTAGGTGTTCATATCGCCATCCTGATGGGCTACACCCTGAGCCTCTTGGTGATTTCTTGATGGAATTAAACATATGCTGTTTTGACAATCTGATATGCATAGCAGTTGGAGAAGGAGATGGCATGTCCGGAATGTCAAACACCCGGATAGGATGCTTCTCAGCAAGCTTGTGAGTTGTGTCTGGAGTAGCTGGCGCTAATCCTGAGCTTGTAAGAACACCAGCAGCTCTTGAAAGTTTACCACATCGAACCAGACTTAGGGCAGCTCTCTTGACGTGATCTCTGGAATTACCTTTAGCATTCTCTTTCTTTGTGTCTTCCCTACCACTAGACAGTAAGTCCTCCCATTGGAAGTTACGAAACTGCTTATACATGGATTGCATGACAGGTAATTTTGCTTTTCCGCCCCTTGTAAGCGGTCGTAATACCATACGCGGTATGAGCAGCAGCAATTTCCAGCCTGTTTCATCTGTTGGGTTATTTCTGATCTTTCTGAAGGCTACTGAACAGCAATCCAGGAAGTTATCTTTCATAGCAGGTTTGTTCTTCTGCACCTTTCTCTCTGGAATCATTTTGAGGATCTCTTCGGATGATAAAGACCGGATGTACTCCCATGCTTCAGTTTCACGTGAAGGAGAAGCAGAAGACCTAGAAGTTTCTGGTAACTCACTACAGGTTAGAGGCGTCTCAAAAGTAGGTAAGGTGTAAGCATTCTTTGAAGATGGTGACGAGTTTGAAGGACATTGGCTGGAAACAGATTCAAAACCAACGGTCGAGCAGGGAAGTTTCTTGCATTGTGACAAATGTTGCCCAAGTTTTGCAAACCACTTTGAGCAATGGTGACATTTCAAAAGGTTCAAACGAGAGACAAACAAATCCGGGATGTCGTTAGCATCTTGAGATTGTCTGATATGACAAAGAACTCAATGAATCTGGCCTTTGAAGGCACAGGAAACAACCGGACAACTTTCAAAGTCAGACTTATGATCAGACATAACCAAACATCGGTTAAAAGAAATACGGATGAAACTGAAGACCACGTTCAAAAACCAGGCATGTTCAAGCCACATCCGGGGTCTGTCTGTCTGTCTGTATCTGTGTCTCTTTGTCTCTCTGTCTTTCGATCTGTCTGTCTGTCCGTCTGTTTACTAATTTTCACATCTTATAAGTACCTTTGCTCCGTTGCAAACGCTTTCATCACTAATATATATTTTCAGGCAGTTGTCTTCTTTCAGTTTTGTGTTTTCTGTAAATTAAAATTCAACGTTGCATAAAATTTCAAAAAACCTGACGCATCTGACTGACTATTTACGATAAGATCAACCAAACAATCATAGCTGTTAGTTGTCTGCTTCATAGTTTGCGATGCTCTGCCAACTGTGTAATCCCCCTTTTTTAATAATTTCACACCAGCCACTTCTAACTGACGTCGCATCGTGTAGAGTCCATTTTCTTGGTCAACGAGATGCCAAGATGCACCAAACGGGTTATGTAGTGAAAGATGTGGCCTGGGTGAACCTCGAACTGTAATATTGATACGAAACGAAGTTCCTTCGTCGATTTGAAGACGAGATGGCTCTACCTTACATTGAGGGAGAGCTGTTGACAGGAACAATGCTTCAGGCACTAGAATCGAAACAGGGAAATGGTTAATATTAATTACCATATACTGAAAGGCTGATGTTTTTTGACACTCGTAGTCCACTGTCTTTCAAGAGTATAGTGCATGAATACACACCACTGACATCTAGTGTTGCACTTTGAATTGTGCAGTTGAGAGACTGACATGACATATCCCAGGTTTGACCGTATTTGTACCAACGATAAGCATCGATGTAGTCTTGACGAATGTAGAGGTCGTTGGAACATGTCAGGTTGACGTCTTGTTGTTCGATTACTTCTTGATATGCCGAGTCGACGATTGACTTGAATGCTAGTATGAAAGGGCCATTGAGTTGATAAATTCAATAAAATATGTTAAATTATTTATTGATTTTAATTATTAATATAGTTATTAATTATTTATTGATGTATAGCATTATTAGTGTATATGCTGCAAACAGTAGGGGGGCTTTAGCTAAGTAGCTCATGTTGCTATGTATACAGCAACTTGACTGTCTTGATGTTGTTAACATTGAAGGAGGCAACCATCTGACAATATGGTGCAATATGTACCTACATGTGTAGTTGAGATGTCTTACATTGTATGTATGCTGTGGCGAAATTGTCAGTATTCGAAGTGTCTCGGCATTCGTATTCGCCAACATGTTTGGCAGCTGCTTTGGCAATATAGATACGGTCAGAACAGATGTACTCATCATATTTCATCGGTCCACTGCACTCCTTTCTAGATTTCATTGCCATTTGTTGGCCGTTATGAAACCACTGCGGGCTGTATGCTCCATCGCATCTGAGAATGATGCTTGTTGGATTTGAGAGATTGATGAAGATGCTTGCTGGTCGAATGTGGACTTCTCCTTTTATACCTTCAATGAAATTGATGAACAATTTTTGTGTGGAAAAAAGCAGCATGTAGGGTTATGTGTCATTACCTGCAGCAAGGGTTGAGACGTAGAGGCTCCATAGAAGAACGTGCTGTTGAGCAGATCTTGACCACATGGTAACTATCGATCACTTGAAATGAATGAGAGTGTCACAGCTTGTAGCGTTCATTTATTGAAAGATATGTTGCCACTTCTAGGAAATGTGGGTCTTATTTTAGCTGGAGACTTGCTATCTTGTGATTTTAAGACTCAGAGTTTCTCCATATTTTTTATTATTTGCTACAGCAGAATGTGGTCATCCAGGCCATCTATTTAAATTTTTGTCAGACTTGTGTGTAGAAAGTATGTTGATTTTTTAGTGATTTCAGTTTTTAGCGAATAGGCTCAGCAAGTCATTACATGGTATCTGTAGACAATAGTTTCGGTATGATGTGGTGTCACTGTCTTTTAATTTCCTGTGACTTTAGTTTTGGTAATGAATGTTTTGTAATATATTCGTGATTAGAGAGAGAAATTAAGAGAGAAATTAAGAGAGAGGGGAGTATGTGTGGAGAGAGAGGGAGGGAGTTACGTGTAGAGATCGAGCACATTGCAACAGACTTTGAAACTAGATGCTGTCGATCGGAGCTGTTCTGAGTTGTGCATGTTTTCAAGTTGAAAGTATTGCATGCAGTGTGTGTAATTGATACATATGTATTATGTAATGGTCTTTTGTATGGATTTGTTATATTAGCTAGGTTGACTGATAGTATGTATTGTAACTTACAAACAAAGGAATATGTCTTTAGATTTGCATGGGGACATGTACAGCTTGAGCATTCAAGTCTTGGGTGGTGCATTTGAGTCATCGTGTTGTGTAAGGAGGTTGAGAGATCTGTATAGTCCATTATCAGGCACTTACAATGGGCATCAGTGCTAGGGAATTTGTGATGCCTACTTTAATTAATTAACTCATCTGAGTCATTATCTAAACAACATTCTTTGTGCTTGTTTGCTTGTTGTATTGATAATTACTAGCAAATTGGGTTAATTAATTAAAATAATATGTATTAGTTATTACATGGGTAGCTGGTGTGTATGGCATTTATTGACCCGAGGCCTCACGGGATTATCTACAAGTATATTTTAGAGTAAACATCAGGCTCGAATACAATGGACTAAATGCCATTTAGCTTCATGCAATCCACGCCCATACAATAAATTACATATTACATGGGTATGTGGTGTTTATGGCATTATTGACACCTCGGCCTCATAGTTTATCATCTCGATAATTGCACCTAGCTTCGGCCTGGTCAATTATCCCAGAGTATATTCTGTTGCTATGACAGTGGGTGGATTATCGGTTATATTCTACCTTCACGTGACCTGTACAAGCGCTGTAACTGGCTCATATTGCGTGCTCGACCACGCCTATATAATAATGTTGATTATTACCCCACCCACAATGGTTGGCCAGAGTCAAAGGTCAAGTATGGGATGGGGTCTTACTAAAATATTGACACCTAAAGTTGTTAATTGGCGGAAGTGATTAATTTACTAACTTACACGTACACCAGCTGCTATACACTAATATTATTTTACCATCGTCACTACCTAAAATATAGAAACCTAATCTTCTATACATAACTGAGTCATCAACCTTCAACACGTGGTCAACAGGCATGCGCAAGTTGAAGAATGTCAGCATTTCTACAGACACAAATCTAGCAAACAGTCACGTGGAAAGCACCAATTAGCACTATTTAAAGGACTAAGAGGCGTGGAAATCTTAGAACCTTGGACAAAGTTGGGGTGGGGGCTTACTTGAGCACTGGGGTAATAATCAAGTGAGTGTAGTCACTGCATGCATTAAATTAATTCAGTTAATTGGTTTGTTGGGTTAGAAGCAAGGCTGGTTATACATTAGTGGTGGCCATTGCAACTGTTTTAACAACTTCGTGTTTAAATTAAGATTATGTTGAATTAGTTAATTGATGATTGCAGAGTAGAGCGATACTAGTGATTTATATTGAATAATTGCATCATATTTGGACTATTGATGTTTTCATAGGTACATCATTTTTCTTGTTGACCTGAGAGAGTCATGCTGTGTGACAGTTTTGTGGCAGAAAACGTGAGACAATAGCACACAGTGCATATAGGTAACCTATATGGTATTTGTCAGCAGACTATGATGCTAGAATAATGTGCTGTTACTAACTGCATGCATACAAATGGTCACAATACAAAGCGGGTATACATTTATAGTGCACTGTCATAGTGTGTAACAGATGGAGTGCATGTGTCCAGACTGGTTTTGCCTCGGCTGCTTTCTTGGATGGCAGTGTGTCCTGTTTCTTGCACGGGTGGGTTGGCTACTTGTTTTGGCACTCTTGTTTCTTGCTCTGTCGCTTGTGTTGGTTGCTGTAGTGGTCTTTGCCTTGGTTGACAACAATCTGGACTCTGTCTACACTTCCGTACAATTACTATCACCATGCCAACTGATACGAGTACTACTGTTATTAGTGCTGGTACTCCTATTATTATGAGTAAGTCGGTGTCATTACTTTTACTTTTGGGGGGAACACGATTGGGATGAGAGTTGAGTTGAGGGGGAGTACGACTCCGGGGTTTTGCTCTTGGAGTTGGACTTTGACCATTTTGGGGAGGAATCTGACTCTTTGGACGTTGAGGATTGTTGGCTTTGACTCTGTTTGAGCTTGTGCGACTAAGAGGGCATGTTGGTGTGGTTGTTGTGCTTACTTGACATCCATATATATAGGTATCATATGGGGACTGACGTGAGATTAGGAATTCTTGTTTAACTGTGCCATCAACGTAAGTGGTTGGGTATCCATATGTTCCATCAACTTCGGTTTCGTTCCTCAAGAGAGTGATCATGTAATTGTTAAGCGGAGCAGATGAGTTGGTTTCACGAATTGTGCAACTAAACTTCAGCTCACTGTTGTCTTCTGATAATAGCTCAATAGTGCTGCTAGGAATGTCTGCACAAAATGCAGAAATTGCTTAATTTTGTTATTGACATAAGACTCGCATTTACTATATACTTATATATATATATATATATATATATATATATATATATATATACATATATAATTTTTATTTATTGCAAGTCCCAGGAGCAGGGCCGGATCCAGAGGGGGATTTAGCGGGGTTGAAACCCCCTCTTTCAATAGGCGTGGTTTAATAATTTCATATAATTTCATTAGAAAAGAGAAAATTAGTAATGCTATAAATAACTGCTAACGGTGAACCCCTTTTTCAAAAATTCCTGGATCGGGCGCTGCAGGAGGGACTAGCCGTACCATCTATACTATATAATGTATATATTCATGTTCCTGTCACACTTTCAGGTGCAGTTGCCTTACAGGGCAACACACACGCGCGCGCGCGCACAGACGACACACACACACAGAGACAGACAGATGGACAGACAGACAGACAGAGGATACGCACGCACATGCACACACACACACACACACACACACGACACACACACACACACACACACACACGACACACACACACGACACACACACACACACACACACACACACACACACACACACACACACACACACACACACACACACACACACACACTGACAGACAGACACAGATAGACGGACGGACAGACAGACAGACAGACAGACGACACACACACACACACACACACACACACACACACACACACACACACACACCACACGTACGACATACACGTACACAAACTACATTACTAGAATACAACAGTACACAAGCAAAACTATCTGTCTATCTGCTTGTCTGTGCAGCTTTGTTAAATTGTGACTGAACTTTGTGTCTGTCTGTCAATCGGTCAGGTTGTCAGGTGGTCACTCAGTTGGTTTTTCTGTTGGTCTGTCAATTAGGTAGACATTTTGATAATTTCTACTGAGAAAGAAAATTAAGTCTTATGTGTGTGTGTGAAAAGAGGGAAATGAATGACGTTAAGAATCAATGAACTTTATTCATTCTGCTTATATTTACCTTCTTGCTGAAAGAAGAGTTGAATTGGCTTATACCCTATTGCTGCACAGTAAATGGGTCCGTTGTCTTCACGCGTAGGTGAGATCTCCACAGTAAACTTCCCTTGGGGCGTAGAATTGCGCATCTTATATCTGTGGCTTGGCAATACCGTTCTACCTCCTTCCTCTGTGATCTTGTAGCAACTTCCAGGCAGGCTAACGTTAGTGGGACATTGGAACTGGACGTGATAGCTACAGTTCTCTCGAAATAAGTAAGCTTCACGGCTTTTCACCATCTCACAAGCTCCTAAAATATATAAATATATAAATACAAACGGATTTTTAATTAATTAAACTTGAGTATGTATATTTAGAGAAGATCTCAACGCCGACTGCGTCATCTCGCTATCTCTTACCTTGCGTTTGACTTTGAGCGTGTGTCAAGATGACAGAAAGCAACGGTACAATACAGATGAACAACAGTACGGCCGTCCTCGTCTCTAGAGAGACAGACAGAACAGCAGAAATCTTTTGATAGCGCATGGCATCACGCGGAGGATTGTCTGCTTATTAATTTAAATGAGTCCCTTAGTTAGTTAATGAATGTATGTAGACATGGCCTAGCAAAAGAGCTTTTAGCTTGAAGCGCGAGAATAGGGCGGAGAGAATATGTATCTCTATAATAATATATTTGTTTCAGTTTGTACCAGTAGGTACAGCCTCACACAAATTTAGATACAAATATTTGCGTTTTTGTAAACTGCAGGTTTTACGTCGATGACGAGATGAATTTGTAGTAGTCTTTTAGTTGACGGGCACTCAACTAGACACGTGGAACCGATGTATGTGTCAGTGCAAGTGCGCGGTCTGTAAGTACTGCATGGCCACGTGAACAAGGCAGGAAGGGTGTGGTTCCTCGTTTGCTAACGAATAGCGACCGTGTAGTGAACGATTTGATTGTACTACTTATTTTCTTATGCGTCGTTTCTTTGTACGAAGTGAAAATAACATATTTTCGATCTCTCGTGTGGGCGTGCCAGAGGTGCTTCTGTTTAGCCTGCGTCGCACATCTGTAGCTACTAGTAGTTATCTGGGTAGTTAATTATTTGTTGTTCTGGTACTGATTTGAACGGTTCGTGTGACGATTTGTGGCAAACTGTGTGCTAATTGATTTTTATCACGTGAGACCACGTGTGTAGATACACAGCATCATGGCATGCACTGATATCTTGTTATTCAAATTTTTGAAAACGTTTTGTCTAGTCAGTACGTTTTTATACACGTAGGGTTGTTGCGTCTCAGTTTCTGTACAAAGTAACTCTCTTTTGAATCTATACGTACAACCTCGTTAATTAATTAATTAATATTGTAAACATATTTGTATACATTGGGCCGCTATACAGTCATAGAATTACATGTGTGTGTGTGTGTGTGTGTGTGTGTGTGTGTGTGTGTGTGTGTGTGTGTGCGTGCGTGTATTAGCGTGTGTGCATAACTGTATACATGCAGTGTGTATAGCTATACATAAGTATTCTCGCCTAATTCATTGATTACAGTCATTTTTGTGTAGTAGACTGGGAGTGAATCTGCATGTGATTATAGGCAGAGACGGGTGGACGACAGTTACAAATGCTAATAATTGACACGAGTGAGCAATATCATATTCCATGCAGTCACAATACTCTAATACAAAAATGCAATTTTTTACAAATAAATTATAGTCTATAATATATCTTACTTTGTTACCACTAAAAATGTTAAATTGCCTATAGTAATCGCTTCACTAATCGAGTTTTGGACAATGCTTGAAGAGATCTACCGTCGGATCGCCCGAAGGAGCAGCATCGCACTCACCCGATTTACTTTCCTTCGTTTGACTTCGATTGTTTCGGCACTTTTTCAACGCTTTGTAAGGCTCTGTCGCATCGTTATTGAGACGACAGTATCCGTAGGCGGTACAGACGCGGTTTTTTGCTCCATACGTCGGTCTGCACACACCGTCGACGTCGTGAAACGTCTCCAATCGAACGTCTGGTATACGGTTGCTTTGTATCCATTTCTGAGCGAGAGAGAGAATGCGGCTGGCGGGGCAACATCGGGTCGGATGTAGTCGAGCCAGGACGACGGCTCCCGAGGAGTTAGACTTGGAGCCCACGTAGAGTACCGCTGAAATCTCAACGGAACGGTTGCAGGCTTGAGTCATGTTTAGTAGATCTTTTCGGTACGTTGCGATTGCCTAGATGAAAAAGAGAAATGCATTGATGGGCGCAGGGAGATTGACATACACAGTTTGGTATGCGTGTAGTGGCTAGCTGTAAGTGTGCATGCGCACGCGCATATGGAAGTAGTATACACATGCGAGGTTTTACACGATAGCAACGATTAGATCTAGATATCACTTTCTTAGAGTTGGAACTTTTGTCAGCGAAGTAAATCTTTATGCAGTTGTGGCCGTCGTCTTGCTCCGCGTCTAGATGTTGCAAACACGCTGTATTAGCACAGGAAAGAACAAACAACGTGAGACAAATAGTTCGGGATGCCCCTACCGTTCACGGACAACGTCAACACGCACTGGTGCGTCCATTCCCTGTCTTGCATTCTTTGCACGGCCGTGCCGAGTGAGTAACGGTTTGACTCGTCGGCGTTTGCACTCTCCACTTCGAACTGGAATCTCTCCGCGTAAGGTCCCGTATCTCTGCCAATCTGTCGCCATCTTGCGGACAACGGATTGTCGATCCTCGGAAGGGATGGTCTCGGAGATCCGCTGACGGTGATGTTAAATCGAAACGGGTGCCAGGGTTTGACACGGAGAGGAGATGGAGCCACTTTGCATTCAACCATGGCTACAAATAATTGATATTAATAGACAAAAATTTCGTGGTGAAACTCGGTAGTGCGATTATACTTTGTACTATCAGAGTTATGGTCTTCTTTACTGACATCGAATGATTCAAGAGGATAGTGCACAGATAGACGCCTCCATCTTCGGCAGTGGCATTTGTGATTGTGTGGTTGACTGTGGTGCTCGCTAGGTCGCCACGGTGATCGTATTTCTGCCACTGATATGTTTGTGGCTGTAGAATGATTAGTTCGTTGGAACACGACAATGTTACGTTGTCCCCTTTGCTCGCTGTTACGTGGTCGGACTGGACTTGCTCAAGGTACGCTACAGTGTATGGGATGGAGAGTTAGGTAGGTACGTGTGAGCGTGCGCATACGCATGCGCCCGATGTATGATAGTAAGCATGCACGCACTGCGTGTTTAACTAAGTAAAAAAGTAAAGGCGTGACTAACACTTGCTCTGTCTAGAACAAAGAGTGGGTTTCAGTGTTGGTAAACGTGCCGTAAAATTTTGCCATGTCTATGCCGTAAAAACGGTTGTGGCTGTTTTTCTTACTTTGTATGTATGCTCTATCAAAATTGGCGGGGTTTCCTTCGTCTCTGCACTCGTACACTCCGGCATGCCTCGCCTCCGGTTTGGCAATGTGAAATCTGTCCGGACAAAAATAGTCTTCGCGTGCCGCCTTTTCGGAAACTTGCTTGCACTCGTCCACGGTCTTTATAGGCATAGTCCGATTTCGAAAAAGCCACTGCGTCTTGACAGCACCGAGACAAAAGACCGTTATGCTTGTGTTATTGTGGGCAGTGTGGTTAATAGTAATAAAGAACTTGTCTAGTTTGACTTCGCCTCTTCCTGCTGCCTCGATTCCTTAGGGTGAAATTCATATACACAAAACTCGTTTACTACAGAGAGTGTGCATTGTATACCTACCTGTTAGGACTGCTAGGGTGGAGAGACTGCAGAAGAGTATGGTATACATGGTAGAGAGCACTGAGAAGCACATGGCAACTGAGAATTCCGTAAAGTAAATGATTTTTTCGACTAGTTTGGCCTTATATTTGAGTAGCGATGAAGTATTTTCAATGAAACATTATTGCAAGAGTCCCACGAGTGGAGAATCTGCTGACTGTGGGACTAAGGATTAACGCGGTGGGAGAATTTAGCTCTTACCTGCTCCATCATTACATGGTAACTATTACTTTCTTTATTAAGTTAAGAGATTGTTAGGGAAAGTCTGACTTAACGTTGTAATTATGTCTCTCCCGTCGTTAACTAAAGCAACAGTTACTCAGACAACAATCGATTTAGACCATCAGTCAGGGAAATCTTAATGAGTTGACACATGATGTCTTGATTATTGTGTTTCTTGCTTTGCAGTGACGTTATGACGCCTAGGAATGTGGACTTAATGTGGGACTTTGTGTGTAGTCTCAACAGACTGACATCATGTGATTTCACTATTGCAGTTTCAAGATCAGATTTTGCCAGTCTTCTGAAGGTGTGCCATGGCAAACAGGTGGTGGTCAAGAAAGAGTGGTATCCAACAATCTGAGCAGGACTTGTCATCGAGATAGAAGTCGACCTCAAGCTGTATCCGTTCTCGTATATATATCAACTGTTTGAGTACAGTGAGTACAGTATACTTGTATCTATATTATTACTAATACACATACAGTCTGTTAGTTCAGTGGCTTTGCTGGACTCTGAAATGGGGACTCCAGCTGGTAAGGTTATAAGTCACTTGGCAATTGTTTAGAAGGTCATGCGTGCTGAAAATATTGGGGTGCTTGCCCACTCGGTTTGTTATTGAAAGACATAAACCACTGTTTGGTTTTAAAATAATGGCTTACTCTGCTTGGTTCATATGGTGAATGTCAGTGTAGGTGGACATGCTGTACTACATGACATTTAGTTTCGGTGAATTAGGTGTGACTGCATGACTTATATTGAAAATTAAATTTGTCATGCCATAGGCATGGGAGCAATTTGGTTTGTACGTACCTGGATGTTGTAATAGGGAGTAATACCCGGATGTATATACAAGACTGTGGCTTCTCTAATGTACGCACAAAGTCGTACTCTCAATTGAATAATCTTCATTTCTAACAAAATTGTGTATGACTGTATTACGACAGCATTGCCAATTCAAGAACCGATCTGTTGTCATACAGCTATAGATCACTGCTGCAATCAGTAAATTTCTACGTCAGTATCTTTTGTCATATTCTGTGATCGTGTCACGAGCTAGCATGCCGTTTCGTTGCTAAGACGATCTTGTCCTACTTGGAAATTGCTGCCTGCAAGCTCGACGCATTCCAAGTCATCCCTCAGTGGCTGCATTGTTGTACAAGGGTTAATGACCGGGGTGTCTTTGTCTGACCAGTTGGTCGAGTCTTGTGTAGCCGTAATAGTCTCTTGGGTTTCTTGAACTGGTGTCCTTTCTGAGACAACTTCAGTAGCCTGTTGGGTAGTGCTTTCAACCATTTCCGATTGACTACTTGAACTACTGAATGAGTGAGATATATCTGCAGGTCTCAGCATTTGTTGTTGTTGTTGTTGTTGTTGTTGTTGTTGATGATGATGATGTTTAGCTTGTTGTGTGTACCTTCTTATACATATGCAGACAAGTATCCCTATAATTCCCAGTGTTAACCCAACAATTATGGCAGCTATTGCTACCATCAGTTTGGTATGATTGTTGTTTGATTTTATCGATGGTGTGTTGTGGTGTGAAGCTGATACCATTGTGGCTTGGTCTGTAGGCAATGGTGTGGTAGAAGGCACCTTGCTAGAGGATGTAGTTAGAGTAGTCCGAGCAGTTGG
>NW_026912745.1:0-13000 GCF_963422355.1 Corticium candelabrum
TCGCCATACTTGATATTTCACACGGTCCTGTACAGCATGGTACATGTACAGTCCATATTGTGTAAACAATAGTTTGTTGACTGTACACGTGTACACAATGAGGTATTGTCCCTTGCTATCAAACATCAATTGGTGATAACAAATTTATTCAGAGAAGGATGGTTAATTAAGATATGTCAACAAATTGGAGTGTTGGGATGCATTTCTTTACCTAATCCAACTAATCTGGATTAGTAGGCTAATCCATCTAATCTGGATTAGTTGGATTAGGTAAAAGAAATGCACCAATGAATACTAAAGATGTATGCCAACTAGAATACCACCACACATAAGAAATGTGAGCTGCTGTTTGGGCAATCAAGAGCAAGAAATGTATAGCAAAACAGATCTTTAGAGGCCAGCAGATGTTACTTTTTGCTGGACATAATTAACGGATGTAATCAATTTTTATATATAATAACAAGTTATGGTTTTGGCGTCATTCATTGAGGGTGCACGGACCTGCAGCAGCTCGATCGACGGACCAGAAAGCTCCTCTCTATGCACGGTGTCCACCATCCTGCTGCAGACGTTGACCAACTGTACGCTCCTTGCAGTGATGGAGGTAGGGGGTTACAACAGATTGAGTCGACATATCAATCTTGTATTGTGAGGCTGAACTGTTACCTTGCTGACAGTTCTGATCCTTTCATGCAGATGATACAGGAGTGCGACTCTGGAAAATCTTCACACTCAATCAAGCACATGGCTTGTCGCTTTACTGCACAGCTGCAGAGGAGTCTTGCTTCGGACGACAAGTTGCAGAACTTACACAGGAATGCATCCATCTCGGTTGAAGGTGGCTTCAAGCAAGCGCCTGAAACAGATGCGAGACATTACCGTACGTGTTGCAGTTCTCTTCTTGTGCAGTCCTGGAGTGGGAAGCCTAAGCACGGGCAGTATTGCCGTCTCACTGAGCAACCGCCTGTGGACATGAAAGAGACCTACGGATGGCTAAAGGCAGCGAATCTTCCTGCTGCAACTGAGGGACTGGTTGTTGCTGCTCAAGACCAAGCTCTTTGGACTCGGTACTATGAGCGCAAGATTCTACATCGTGATGTCAGTCCTACTTGCCGCATGTGCAGTGTAGGCCTGGAAACAGTCGACCACATTGTGGCAGGCTGTAGTGCTTTGGCACCGACGGACTACACTGATCGACACAATCAGGTGGCCTCCATCATTCACTGGGATGTTTGTCGCCATTTTGGGGTTCCAGTGGAGAGCAGATGGTACCGGCATCATCCTGATAGGCTTGTGAGACGGATGACATTACTATGATGTGGGATACCACCATCCCCACTGCCAACAAGATCAAAGCCAATCGTCCAGACATCTGTCTCAGAAATAGGAAGACAAACACTTGTCTTCTTATTGATATCAGCTGTCCTGCTGATGGCAACATTGGCAAGAAACATGTTGAGAAGTTAGTGAAGTACAGCGACTTGCGAGTGGAGATAAGCCGCATGTGGCATTGTTGAACACTGGTGGTTCCGGTGGTCTTGGGAGCTCTGGGCACAGTGCACGCAGGTATTGCACGGTGGCTGGACATTATTCCAGGTCATCACAACCTGCAGCACTTACAGAAAACAGTGCTTCTGGGATCTACTCGGATCCTTCGTAAAGTCATGTCTTCTTTCTAGACAGCCGTGATGGTCTAAGTACTTCTGAAGCAGTATTTGCTTTTGGTACTTGTAATAGACTTTACAAACCAGACTGATCTGGTTGAGCACGACACAATAAATAGTCCAATTGTAATAAACCAGATCAGCTCTGCTGTCTGCATGCCTTGAATCAATTGAAGTTTAAAGATGCATCGTATGGTAGACCATCTAACCATGACTACTAAATCACAGACAAAAGCTGGTTGTGTGACGAGGGAACTTGTCCTCTTTTCTACTGACATGTTAGTCTTTTGTTGGATGAAGCTATCCATGTTGAGATGATCTTCATTAGGCAATATCTAAACAAATGAAGAGATTTTGCAGTTTCTTACCAACACGATTACGTTATGCTCAAGTGTTAGTTGTCTAGAAGTTGTTATGCTAACCTGTGTGCCAAACTAAGTGTGAACAATTAGTAGTTGATACTTGGAAGGTAAAGGCAGTCTTATCGTTTGTAGAATTTTCTGGACCTGTCATGAAGACTACCGTTCCGGGACCAAAATCACTGGAACTACTCGGTGCAATGGACAAGATTCAGGCAAGATCTGTGATTCAATGTATCTCGTGATGTGTATGTTGACATGCTGATGTGTGTATGATACAGGAGACACGAACAGTTCACATGTTTGTTGACTATCAGAAGAGTCAAGGCAACTATGTTGTTGATGTCGATGGCAATCAGTTATTAGACGTTTGCGGTCAGATTGCATCAAACACTTTGGGATATAATTATCCTGATGTGGTTGGAGCTCTAAAGGATCCTGAAAATTTGGTGTGATAATATTGAATGCAGGATATTGTTACATAGATGTGATGGCATCTTGTTTATAGCATCTTCTTGTGAATCGACCGGCACTCGGACTCGCTCCACCTGCAGAGTTTGTTAGTCTTCTCAAGACATCTCTACTTTCGGTATAGAGAGCTGCATGATTTGTGTGTTTGTACTTATAGCTCAGAGCTTGTTATTCGACTCTATGTAACCTTTAGGTGTCTGATGGTTTGCATGCTATAGCACTTGCTCTATGTCTGTCTGACATAATTGTTTTTGTTAGAAGTATAATGCACTAATTACTTGTTACATTGCACTGCAGGTATCTCCTCGTGGATTAAATCAAGTCATGACTATGATGTGTGGCTCGTGTGCTAATGAAAACTCAATCAAAGTTGCTTTCTTTCACTACAAAGTTTGGTTCAGCAGATTTAGTGTTGCATCTTATATACATCGATTGTTGATTAAAATGTAGAGACTTCAGCGAGAACAGGCAGGAATTGATGTCACAGACGTAGAGGCCGAATCGACCATGAAGAACCAAGTAAGCTATTTATGATTGACATTTACATACGTGTGCATTACTTGTCAAACGTAGTGATTTTTGGTGCTTTGAATGAATGAATATTGTGTAATTCACAGTCACTAGAACAGTGTAGGTCAGGACAACTGACGAGTGGCAGTGAGGGCAAGCATTAGGGCAGCAGAGATCCGGACTGTTGTTGGACAGTGTCGATAAGCAGGCAGACAGTGTGGGTGTGTCAATCATACAGGGTTTGAAAAATGTGTTTGAATCTGGTCGCCAGTTTGGCCACGTAGAGGAACGGTTGGTCGCCAAACTTTTACTAGTTTCTAGGTCAGGGATTCCAGAAGTAAACATGTCATTAATATCACTGTTAAGGCTCTTTCCCAGATTATCATGTTTGACATTAAATTAAGATCTAACTAGGAATTTGGAGTAACGTTGGATGAACATTGTAGATAGCAAGTAAACACATCAATCTACAGTGTTATGCTTGGGATTCTTATGTAATACTATGAGTATTCATATTTTATCCTAATTTTCAACTAATTGTATAGCTACAACCAAATAAAAATGTGGTGTGTCATCACATTGACATCCTGGCAATCCATCCAATAAGACATGAGCATTCTTTGGTTGAGTAGACAAGAGTCTCTCTTCCCTTATGACTCAGTGCCACTATTGTTGTTAAGAACAATACATCCGGCTACTGCATGTAACCCCACCTGTCCTGTGGCTAGCTGTGCTAGTCTCTGGAACACAAGTGATAAACTTTTGTTATTGTAGCGCTTCAATGGCGTGTGGCATCATTCAACATCTAGATTTCAGAACTGGACATGCAGAAACTTTTGTCTGAACGGACTTTCTTAGTAGCTCTAGGAGACGTACGAGCTCCTGGACGTACGTGGTAGTTCTTCTGATAGAAAGACACTCAGGCAACTTGCTGTGGAAAAAGCTGTTTGTTTTGCCACTTGCGACGCCCACCATTTGCAAAGATCTACGTAATAGTTTTCATTTATCTTAATTCAAGATGGTCAGATTCTTCGTTCCCTTGAACAGCGTAGAAAGGATCTAAATAGGCAGTTGCCGTCACCTTCAACTGCGATTGACTGCAGATTTCAGCTTCATTCGGAAGAAGCTGCTGCACAATGGCATCTCATCGATGACAGAGCTGTAGACTTGCATTTGCTGGTGTAGCGTATGAAGAATAGGAGTGACCGCGATTGGTTGAAAAATTTAAACGCACCTGCAGGTCTTTAGTTGGGTTTGTCTGGAGCTGATGGCAGAGACTAATGAGATCGGTACAGGCAGTAAAGTCCATAAAAATAATGGTCAACCAGAGAATAGCAACAACTCGCAATAGATTGCTAGGTGATACGTTGTTACGCGGTACATATGAAGGTGCTAAGTAGATGGCCTATTTCGCAGTGTGCCACTAAATGGTAAGTGGCAACATATTGTAATGCAAAACATATCTGCTGACCAGGTGGTTTGCATCCAAGAGCTGCTGACACAAAAGACTAAAACTACCAAATATTTCTAGTCGCCAAATTGGCGACCACACCGCTCGTTTAGTCGCCAACCACCTAGAAGTGGTCGCCATATATATGGCGACTTGGCGACCGGATTTTTTGAACCCTGATCATAAATGGACAGGTCTACAGAAAGACAGACAGTCATGATAATTACATAAAATGACATCCACTAACATTAATTTATGTAAATGTTAGTGGATGTCATCAGATTGAGCATTGGATGATTAATTAAATTTTTGCACACACATGCGTATACGCAAGCACACGGCTCAACCTCCTTGTAGTAGAAACACAGAACCATGAAAGCTGGATCAACCTTATAACTCGATTCGAAGGTACGATACCATGTGTTAGATAGACTACAGGTTGTGTCAGCCGTGAACTACACATCCACATCCTCAGCGATTGTCACAGCCGCACAGATGGATGAGCGGACAAACATGTATTCAGACAAGATACTCAGACAACACATGATTGTTATTACTAAGGTTTGTAATACGTTTTCCAGGTGCCAGGGTCTCCACGGTTAAGCGTTCTGTCATTTACTGGAGCTTTTCATGGTAGAACACTGGGTATGTGGTGTGTGTGTGTGTGTGCATGCGTGTGCGTGCGCACTTGTCTGTGTTCCTTTTTTTCATTTGTCTGAGATGGTGTAATTACCTCTTGATTTGAATGTAGGATGTTTGAGTTTGACTCGTTCAAAACCAGTTCACAAACTCGATGTGCCGGCATTTGACTGGCCGGTGGCTCCATTCCCACAACTTCGTTATCCTCTTGAAGAGAACGAACGTGAAAACCGACAGGAAGAGGATCGCTGTTTGGAACAAGTCGTGAACGCAATACTATTATTGTATTATACGATCACTGACAAGTCATGATTTCTATAGGTTACAGATATCATGAAAGTATGGTCAGATAGAAACTGTCCAGTTGTGTGCATTTGTGTGGAGCCGATTCAAGCTGAAGGAGGTGACATGTACATGGAGTGGTGGTTTAACAATTGCATTATTGATATGTTGTATGCCATGCAGGTGATCGTCATGCCAGTCCGTATTTCTTCCAGCAACTCCAGAGGATTGCAAAACAAGTTTGTTGGTTTTCATCCGGTAGTTAGCAGCAGTGTTTAGTCTTTCTTGGTTTTGCTAGTCTGGAGCTCTTTTTATGGTCGATGAAGTTCAGACGTTTGGAGTGACTGGGCACATGTGGTTCGTACACATACAACCTGTAGGCTGTGTTCAGAAATGCTTGGGAATCAGCATGTTAATGCATGTTTTCCTATTTGTTCTTTCATCCATCAGTGTGTGTGTGTGTGTGTGTGTGTGTGTGTGTGTGTGTGTGTGTGTGTGTGTGTGTGTGTGTGTGTGTGTGTGTGTGTGTGTGTAGGTTACATAGTTTATATGTAATAATATTGTTAGGGCTCATGAGGCATTTGGACTTGATGAGTCTCCCGACATTGTCACATTTGCAAAAAAGCTGCAAGTAACCGGTGCATACATGAAGGATGGGCTTCGTCCTGATAAGCCGTATCGTATCTTCAACACTTGGTTGGGGGATCCGAGCAAGTTGTTGGTGGCCAGTGCTGTAGTGAAAGTAATTCAGAGGGACAATTTACTGCAGATGACAAGAAAGGCTGGCGAAGTGTTACTTGCCGGACTGAAGGAGCTACAGGTACATGTCCGTTGTGTTACGTGTCCATCAGTCTGTCCAACTGGTTGTTTGTTTGTCTTTGTCTGTCTGAATTGATGAACAAAGTAATGGCCTGAGGTGGATTTGTATACTTTCGAAGATTTGCTTGTTGTATCTTTAAAGTTTAAAATCAGTAAAACAATCTGTTTGTCTGTCTATGTGTCTGTCCTGTATATGTATGTTGATAGTAATGGCACGTGGGACAACTCTCCACACATTGGTTCATCAAGAAAGCTTTCTTGTGTTGAATCAGCATGCCAAATGGACTCTTTCATGTTCTATGTCAGCCATAGTCACCTCTCGCAATCCATCAGAGCTGCAGTCAATGTGAGACGTCTCAGCCTCTTCCTTCTTGAGCATCTCAAGCTGGCTGGGACTGAATCAATCTTGGTCTGTGTCATCTGGTTGAAGTCGACATTCAACACATACCGTACAGACCTAAGGCATCATCTTGTTTTTTAGGTGCCGCACCCTCCGTCATCACCACCTGTTGAAGGGGGAGAAGATTGACATTTGCGGATTGCACTCACATAGCTGTAAATGATGTCTTGTTTATTGTTTGTAAGATGTGTAGCAGTTGGTGTGGTAAGTGATCGTCTCTGTTGGTGTGTTGCTCTAGTGTGTCATGTCTGTACTATAACATACAGTGTATAGTGTGCCATCTTGATGCACTTCTGTGTGTTAAGACAGACGCATGCGAGCGTCTTGTCAAAAGTCCCAGCTAAATGACTCAACCCAGTTACATCATAACCAAGCAATACTAGATGTTTACAATAAAGCAAGCTGCACTTTGCATCTCTTATCTGTACAGTACACCTGCCTGTAGTTGATTGGTTTGGTTTAGTTGGTTCGGTTATGACATGCTTGTTTCTTGTTTCTTTCTAGGCAAAGTATCCATTCCTGTCTGCTGCACGAGGAGCTGGAACGTTTTGTGCTGTTGATTGTGATTCCACACTGCGGCAGGCTTCACTGTTACAAGCGCTCTTGAACAAAGGTGTGTGTGTGTGTGTGTGTGTGTGTGTGTGTGTGTGTGTGTGTGTGTGTGTGTGTGTGTGTGTGTGTGCAGGTTTGTGCTTACACACTATCAGACATGCATGCAGAGACACACACAGACCAACAGACAGACAGAAATTCATGATTCTCTCAACATGTTAGATTAGTTAACATTGAATCTGATTGTCGTTTAGGAGCGTACACGATTGGTTGTGGTGAAAAGACGATTCGTCTAAGACCTTCACTGACCTTCCAGCCTCATCACGCCAACATATTTCTCAACATCTTCGAGTCTGTGCTATCTGAGCAGTCACACTGAACTCATGCATCCGTTGATGGTCCAACATTTGTTAGCAGAACGTACAGTAAACATGTCTGCAGAGCATTATTAGTAGTATTAAATGCAAAAGATGAAATAAATTGTTCAATAAAACATACAAAATACTGCATCTGTGAATAATACGAAATATTGATACAAACATTCATAAAAATGGGCAGAACAGAAATAATATTTATAGGTTACCGCATTGTCAGTGGTTGTTGAGTGTTTGTGAGTCTGTTGTTGGTGGAGTCGTGTCTGGAGGTGGTGTTACTCTGTGAGTGTTGGGGTGTTGAGGTGGGAAGGGGTGAACTGCAGTCACACATCCTGAGCTGCACAACCAGGGCATCAAACGTCTTCTCTGTAGCGAAATATCAAGAGCATGACTTTTAAAACAGACAATAGGTAGTGTGTACTGCTTGCAATGGTATTTACCAGGCTACCTAATTGCACGGTCTTTGTCCATCCACCTGTCTGTCTGTGTGTCTGTCTGTCTGTTGTCTGTCTATCTATCTGTGTGCCTGTCTGTCGTCTGTGTGTCTGTGTGTTGTCTGTCTTGTCTGTCTGTCTGCATATGTGCATGTAATGTGGCAGTCCTACTTGCATACATGTGTCACAAGACCTAACAATGGCAAATAGCTCACCCTAGTTCTTTGTTTTGCTTTTCGTACTTCCATACTGACTGACGTCTGATGCCCACTCTGAGAGTTCTCATCCTTCACTTTGTCTTCAGTATTCAAATTCTGTGTCGGTTCCACTGTCTCTTTCGCATGGTCGCCTTGACTGCCATCACCCTCCTCTCTCACTCCCAACTCGGCCGTACTACTGCTGTCGCTGCCAGCTGCCACGACTTGTAATGAAGACACCGAGAAACGAGAGCGCAGTGGCACTATAAACTTTGTCCTTAGTGTCGCTCCTAACGACGTCGTGGATTGCTGTCGAGTTGGTCTATGAGGTTGATATAAAGACGTCAGTGAAGGACTCTCCATTGGATTGTACTTCTCCAGTACCTCAATACAGCTGCTGTGCTTGCGCTACGGTCACACTGTAGTTACATGTGTGGCTACAAACTTGAGCATTATTTCTAGCCTATCCCCAACAGCATGCTACTTACACTCTACTACACAGCAACTTGTTCACTAAGCTTGAGGGTCCAGCTGGTCTCGCCTCCTTTTTTGGAACAACCGACTGGACACTCAAGCCTACCTGTTCACAATAAGCTGGTATCATTCCATGCAGGTGAGTGACATGTTGCTTGTTGCTCGTTGCCACTAAGATTAGCAGCACATATTGCAAACCAAGATTAGAGGTGCAGGGTCACCGTCAGACTGCATCCCTTTGAAACGGGTGCACTTTTTCAAACACTCAGTAACCACAAGGACTTAGATGCTCTAACTAATTTGCACTAAAGGCAAAGCTGACTGAAGCCTGAATTGAAACGATCAAGACGACGTTGCATTAGACTGTGTCTGGTAACTAAATTCTAGGCCTTCAGATGTAGTTCTCAGAATTTTTCATCTAACACCTCAAACTGAGCTTGCTACACTGCAGTTCCGGACAAGCATCCTCACACTTTGAGTCAGATCGGAGTTCCCTACGCTCTGCATGTGACCAGAAGGCACACGACACTTTCCCGTATGTTGCATCTGCTGTCTAGTGAGAGTAACCAAGCGCACTCAGTTCACAGTGAGCACCAAACTTTGTATTGTTTAGAGCATACACTGCCACACTGCCCATCAATTGACACCTAAATAGTCAGTTTTGCGGTAGTTTCGTATTGATATTTGCACGCATGCGCAAACTATGAACATCATTTAAAGGGCTAATACTGGTCATCGAAACTGATTTCTTGCCAGAACACTTGAATATGTTACATGCAATAGTTACAACACAACAGCTACGTTACTTGAGATCGGCTCAAGTGCACATGTCTGACCGTAACCCTTTTAACATACAGAGACTGACTGCCTTCATGCCTGCCTGGTACACTGACTGTCTGTCCACACACACACACACGCACACACACACACACACACACACACACACACACACACACACACACGCTGACTGCCTATCTATATCCGTGACAAGAAGCTTACAGTCTGTGCATGTTCAAGAGCCGTCATTCCATTGCCGTCCGTCATTCCCTTATCCGCCTTTCTTCTCAACAAGAATCGTATCACTTCAGGCTGATTTCCAGCCGCAGCCCAATGTAAAGGTGTCGTCGACCTGTTGTCACTGCAGTTGATATCACAACTCGGACACGATGCCAATGCTCTAATGCACTCCATGTTTCCCTCGCCACACGCATAGTGCATTGCTGTACGACCTTTGTTGTCTTTCATTGCAACAGCCGCTTCTTCACACTCCATAATAGCCTGTAAATCACATTGCCTTTTGTTCAAATATTCAATCATGTGTGTGGTAATTGGGTTTCACTTTGATGCAGTTGGATGCGTAGTTGAGCACAGCATAGTTAAGAGGAGTTCGACCATCGCTGTCTTGGATGTCAACTTTGCTGTGGCCTTCGCTGATCAAAATCCGAATGTGAGAAGGATGTTGGCACATGACAGCCCAGTGTAATGCAGTAAGTCGATTCTTATCCTGAAGTCCAAACCCAACGATCAAGTTAAGTATACAGACATTATTATCAATGTGTTTGTCTCTTTGGTGTGTGTGTGTGTGTGTGTGTGTGTGTGTGTGTGTGTGTGTGTGTGTGTGTGTGTGTGTGTGTGTGTGTCATCCTGCTCAGTACCTGTTTATCCACTATTGCCTTGGCAGCCTTGGAAATCAATAAGCGAAGACACTTTGTTCCACTTGAGGCTGAACACCAATGAAACACAGTACGACCGTTCGGATCACAAACGTTCATGTCAGCTCCACGACTACATAATAAACAAAACTAAAAATTATTAACAAATTAAACAAGAAATATAACAGTAGCTACACACAGTTTGTGCACTATGTAAGCCATTCATTGATCCAACACTTGCAACTGACAAAACATAATATGGTGCCTTGTGTTTCCTCTGTATGCACATACCGTACACACTCTTCAAAAGTGGAATCTTCTTGAAAGTCAGTTTACCCCTGTGTTTTGAGTAGCTACTTGGCAAGTGTCGTGACTCTTACAAAGTCTCATTCCTACGGCTAATACTAAACTAGCAATTGAATCTGTGTTTACACCGTTGCCTCCACAGCTATGAGCATTCTGATGGATAGGACCGGTTACTTCCAGCAACTTGATGAATTGGAACCAAAGCAGTCACGCTCACATGGTGATGATGGGTATAGTCTGATTGCTTCGGTATCCCGTGGAGACATAGACTCGAGTGTCCAGCCGGTCGTCCCCCCAGGAGGAGAAAGAGGAAAGTGATAGCTGACAGTTTAATGTCTTTTCAGGTGTGTGTGTGTGTGTGTGTGTGTGTGTGTGTGTGTGTGTGTGTGTGTGTGTGTGCGTGTGTGTGTGTGTGCGTGTATGCATGCGTGCGTGACTTCTATCATCTACTGTACAATATTTATGTACTGATTTGCTGCTCTATTTGTTCCTTTGTTTGTACCTCCTTATCTACTTCAATATCCATTACTATCCAATCGAAAATACACGTTAATAGTAATTTCATTTTGCCAACTTACAGTATTACAGGGGCTGTACAAATGCTTTGTGCTAAAAAGTAATTGTGATTACTATTATTGCTCCTTGATTTTGTGAATACATTGTTAACTTAATGAAAGCTGTTGAAGAACTACAGTGCAAACCCTCCTTATTCCATAGCTATGCAGCTTAATTAACGTCCATCATATTAATCATACGGGGCATTTATTTGGTCACGTGTAACGTGGTTGCGTAGCAGATCATACATCACGTGACCGGCACACATACTGTAACTAGTGTTTCACACATTTATAATTAATGAAGCATTTTATTCTTCTTCAGTAATGTCTACAGTCTATAATCTACAACGTGAGCAATTGTTGCATGTGACATGTGTGTCAGTGTTGTGATGAAGTTACATACCTTAGAAGAGTTGAAACAGTGTCTGGTCTGTCAAGATGAGATGCCCACAGTAGTGCTGTCATGCCGTAAGAATCAACGTTATTAACTCGAGCACCAGCCTTCAACAAGACCTGAAAGTGTGTAGAGTGTGAAATTAATGAAACAAAGGGATACTAGTATACTGATGCCATTTAAACTTATGCATTGGACAAAACACAAACAAACAAATCAAAAGACAAGCAAACAGATCACAGACAACAAACAGGCTAGAAGACAGACAAATAAACAAACACACCCACCATCATTAACACACACACACACACACACACACACACACACACACACACACACACACACACACACACACACACACACACACACACACACACACACACACACCTGAAAAGGCATTAAACTGTCAGGTACCACTTACCTGGCATGCCTTTTTCTGGTTACCTAAAACAGCATACATGAGTGGTGTACGAAGACCATGATCTGCCACGTCAGGTCCCAACTCAGCTATCTGCAAATTATGTAACTGCTTACACACACAAACACACACCCAAGAATTCTGCCTGCCAAGCACATTTACAAACCTGTCGTTTCAGCTCCGGAATGTTTCCTTTTAGAGCAACTTCATGTATTGGTTCTGAGCTGGCAAACCGTAGAGGATCGTCCGAGTCCAGACTCAGAGCAGCCATCACAGCAGGATCACTCAGACGAGGGCCAACACCAAGCAGTTGTCCAAGAGTATTTGCCCCAAACTATACAGAAAAGGAAAACAAACATCGAAAGATAACATAATATGCACACATGCAGCATTCTGTCTACTGTACCTGATTTCTCCCATTACCATCAACATTTAATGATTCCCTCTGTTCTAGCACTCCTGTCATGATTCTGTGTCCACTTGCAGAGCTAGAAGTTTGTTGAGCATCAGATGCAGACACGGACTCATTGACAACTTCTGTAGACTGAAGAGATGCCATCCTCATTTGATGATGTCCAGTGAGATTGAGTGACGGCAGACGTCTAGACTGGACAAGATAAGACCCAGATTGTATTGGCACTAACGTAGGTAGATGTGATAAAGAAGGATAGGTCAACGAAATAGGTGATGGTTGTCTTTGCTGCTGCTGCTGTTGTTGTGGATGTTGCTGTTGTTGTAAATGTTGTTGTAGTTGCAAATATTGTTGTTGCTGTTGTTGTTGTTGTAATAGTAGAGATGATGGTGGGTAATCAGTCACAATTTGTCCATGTCCTTCATGAATAGCTCGACTGTGTGGAGTGAGAGGTGCAAGACGAGACGGTAGAGGAACACGAGTTGTTGTTCTGGCACTTCGATACGAACGTTGAGGTACGCCTGCAACAGTAAATGGCAACTAATATATATCACTGACTTGACAACAAAATAGCAATCTATGACCACAATAGAATCCACTGATGTTACTACGTGTAACGCATCGTGGCTCACTGCA
>NW_026912746.1:10000-17000 GCF_963422355.1 Corticium candelabrum
ACACAGTGACACACACACACACACACACACACACACACACACACACACACACACAGTGACACACACACACACACACACACACACACACACACACACACACACACACACGGACACAGACACACACACACGTATGCACACACACGTATGCACACACACGTATGCACACACAGACAGACACACAACACACCTTGACACACACACACACACACACGTGCGCGCGTGCACACACACACAGTGACACACACACACACACACACACACACACACACACACACACACACACACACACACACACACACACACACACACTGAAAGACTGTATTTTGTCTTAATATAATAAATCACATTACGAACGCTAAAAATTGTCTAAAAACCATGTTGATATAAATAATAAAATACAACAGTTAACATTTCTCACAAGTGCTCAGCATAAAACATGATTTTAATTAATAATATTAAAGTATAAAATAATGTGATTGGTTACCATTGTTGGCAGCAAGCATGTCAATCATGCGTCCGGGAGTGCATACAACGATCTCACCGCCACGTTTTAGATCAGCAATCTAGAATTGATATCAAAACAATGGTAACCTAATTGGCAAGTTATTACTCAACTCGTAGCTCAACAAGTTATGCATGCCACTATGACAGAGTCACACATAACGAAGACTCACAACTTTGTCTGAATGTGTAAAGCCATGCTGTCTGTCTGTCTGTCTATCTATCTGTCTGTCTATCTGTCTGTCTGTTTGTCTGTCTATCTGTCTGTCTGTCTGTCTGTCTATATCGTGCTCATGCTGTCAGTCTCTATTTGAAGATTTAGTACACACCTGTTCACTGATTCCTGTCCCTCCGTATACACATACGGCCCTCAGTTTAACCACTTTGCAAAACTTCCGACATTCGTTGTATATTTGAATTGCTAATTCTCGTGTAGGAGCCATAACTAGACCTAAAGAAATATTACGTAAAATCAAAGTATTATGTTAGTTGTATCAGTAGACTATTGTGCTAGAGGGATGCATCTCACAATACACTAGACAATTGTATTGGAGGGATGCATCTCTCAATACACTAGACAATTGTATTAGAGGGATGCATCTCACAATATGCTAGACTATTGTATTGGAGGGATGCATCTCACATTACATTAGACTATTGTATTAGAGGGATGCATCTCACAATACACTAGACTATTGTATTGGAGGGATGCATCTCACAATACACTAGATTATTGTATTGGAGGGATGCATCTCATAATACACTAGACTACTGTATTGGAGGGATGCATCTCACGATACACTAGACTATTGTATTGGAGGGATGCATCTCACAATACACTAGACTATTGTATTGGAGGGATGCATCTCACAATACACTAGACTATTGTATTGGAGGGATGCATCTCACGATACACTAGACTATTGTATTGGAGGGATGCATAAACCTTACCAATTGGTCCATCTCCTGATTCTATACGCGGCTGATCCAACACGTGCCTAAACATTGGCAGTAGAAAAGCCAAAGTCTTTCCGCTGCCCGTCTTTGCAATGCCTGCAGACACCAACACACATAAACCATATTATTTTAGATGTAACACAACGTTGGCTACTGACCGATGAGATCTTGGCCTGACATGATAGCAGGAATTGCTTGCATTTGAATAGGAGTTGGTTTCTCATAGCTGTTCCTGCACACAAGTACATAACATACATCTTATGTTACACACACACACACACACACACACACACACACACACACACACACACACACACACACACACACACACACACACATTTTGATTCAACTTGTATGTCTGTGTCCATGCAATTGTCAACTATCACTTCATTTTAGCAGTTCTTTCTGTGCCGTGTGTGACTTGTCTGTTACGTCTAAATCTGTCTGTCTGTCTATGTGCCTGTCAAAATCATATTTTTAATATCAACTCTGATACAATAGATACCAGTAACCAACATTTGTCCGTCTATGTGTCTGTCTATGTGTCTGTCTGTCTATCTGTCTGTGTGTCTGTCTATCAGTCTGTCTGTCTGTCTATGTGTCTGTCTGTCTATCTGTCTATCAGTCTGTCCGTCTGTCTGTTTATCAGTCTGTCTGTCTGTCTGTCTATCTCTCTGTCTATTCGTCTGTCTGTCCATTTGTCTATCAGTCTGTCTGTCTATCTATCTGTCTATCCGTCTGTCTATTTGTCTATTAGTCTGTCTGTCTATCCGTCTGTCTGTCTGTCCGATAACAAGCAATTACTTTTTCAAAACATCCAACACCTTGGAGTTTACTCCTGACTGTAAAACAGAGAAAACATGTTATCAACATCATCATTAGCAAAGGACAACCTCTAAACCTGAGCAAACGATCTGATTGGCTTTGGACAAGTCTTGCCCTTGATGGTAATATTCTCTGAATTTTCCCTTATTACATTCACCTCTAAATGAGACAAAAAAGATTCAGAATTTTTACAACATAAAGACAGTCTGACTGCAAGCAATACAATTGGGTAGTAACTCTCTGGTACATAAACATGAAAAACCATAGAGTGAGTAGGCAGGCATGGATACAAGTACACACTCATGTAAATCCCTTATAAGCTCCAACCTTCATCAGTCAACTTTGCAAGCTCCGGCACCTCAACATAGAAATTCTTTCTAAACGTATCGTATTCCACTTTTGTGTGGTCAACTGTTGGAAGCTCCTACAACAAAAAGCTTTGCAGTTACTTCTGTTGTGTTATGCAAGAAATTTACTGTCATGAGACCAACGGACTGTACTTGTTTCTACTAGTGGGGATATCTGATGAGAGAAAGTGTCAATGTAACAAACCTTTTTCTTTGGCTTTGGACCCAAGCTTGCTATCGTGGCGGCAAGATCAGGTGTTTCTTCTTCTGATGAATACTGGACAAGTAGAAGCAGTTAGTACATGCCTGGCAGTGCTGGTGATATCATAAACAGACCAACGAACAGACACAAACAGAAAACAAACAGACAGACAAGCAGACAGAGAGAAAGAGACAGACAAACAGACAGACAGACACACAGAGACAAACAGACAAACAGAGAGACACAGAGAGACAGACATACAAACAGACAGACAGTTTGAAAACATGTATTGACAGACAGACAAACAAACAGACAAACAGACCAACAGAGACAGACAGACAGACAGACAAACAGACAGACAGCCAGACAAACAAACAAACAGACAAACAGACAGACACACTAACAAATAAACAAACAGACAGACAGACAGACAGACAGACAGATAGACAAACAGACAGCCAGCCAGACAGACAAACAAACAAACAGACAAACAGACAGACACACTAACAAATAAACAAACAGACAGACAGACAGACAGACAGACAGACAGATTAACAAGGAGACAAGCAATCATGCAAGTAACAACCAGCATTACAAGTGATACCTCCATTGCATCTGGGTTTGTTTCCATTAATTCTCCTCGTCCACTCTTCAAAGTAACCTGTCATTAACATCAAATCAACATCACAGTACACTCAATGTCATGCGCACACACACACACACACACACACACACACACACACACACCACCCCACCAGACATGTTTTAGCCATGCCTGTCACTATAGTTTTCATTGGCTAAGGTTGCCCAGCCAACCTACTAACATGCGCTACATTGGTCCGGCCACTAGTGTGTAAGGACAGACTGGTTACCATTTGCTTCCTATGGCCCTGCAGCTAGCTGTAGTTACTGTAGCAATGCTCACACAAAGTCCACAGTATAAGATAATTGTCATGCATCATTTACTGGTTTTGTTGTTTGTCGTGTTGCTGTGATGACGGTGGCCTTCACTGTCTGACCCTCTGTTGAGTTAGTTGACTTCTTCTTTGATTTGTCGTAGACCGTATGATTGTTCTGTGAAAATAAACAAACAATGATGTGATTTGTGAGTCTCAAACGAGTCCATCTATCATTCAGTCATTGTGTCCGTCTGTCTAGCTGTTCATCTGTCTGTCTGTCCATCTGTCTGCCTGTTTCTCGTCCGTCTGTCTGTCTGTCTGTCTATTTGTCTGTCTGTCTGTCTGTCTGTCTGTCTATTTGTCTTGTCTGTCTGTCCATCTGTCTGTCTGTTTCTCTGTCCATCTGTCTGTCTGTTTCTCTGTCCATCTGTCTGTCTGTTTCTCTGTCCATCTGTCTCTCTGTCTCTCCATCTGTCTGTCTGTCTGTCAATTTGTCTGTCTGTCTGTCTGTCTGTCTGTTTCTCTGTCCATCTGTCTCTCTGTCTCTCCACCTGCCTGTCTATTTGTCTGTCTATTTGTCTGTCTGTCTGTCTGTCTGTCCAATTGTCCATCTGTCTGTCTGCATGCCTTCATTAGACTAATTCCTGCCATACTATTCATTCTGTCTGTCTTTCCGTTCACTCCCGTATAACGTTTGCATTTCCTCCCACCTCTTGTGCAGCAGAGTGTCTGCCTGCCTAGTCATCGTCAATTATCAGAGCCTTTGTCCGTCCATCTGTTTCTTTGTCTATCTCTGCGTATGTCCATTAATTAATGTTATCAGCCCATTTATCCAACCATCCATTTTCCTTATCAATAAATTCTATTTAATTATCATTCACTTACTTTCATTCCGGCCATAAAAGCATCAAGTGGATCAACTTCTTCCTCTGCGACCATCGCTTCCTTCCTTTCCTCTTCCTTCCTTTCCTCTTCCTTCCTTTCCTCTTCCTCTTCCTCTTCCTCCTCTAGTGGTAATTCCACAGCTTCGTCATCGTCTTCATCATCATCAAGAGTCCAGCCCTTTTTCTGTGGTTGTTCATCGTTCTCTCCATTTTCTCCTTCATTTGTCTCGTCTGCTTGTGATGATTCTCCTTGTTCTGTTGTACGTCGAGCTGCACGCCATGCTTCAACCCTTCACACACAATAAGTGTAATTATGATTATTAACTGATGATGTTCACATTGAGTATGAATTTTGCCTTTCTCGACGTTTCCGCATTTCTTCTTCCAATTGCTTTTGTTCTGCTGCCTAGAGACAGCAATGAATAACATGAAGTTTGATACACACACACACACACACACACACACACACACACACACACACACACACACACACACACACACACACACACACACACACACACACACACACACACACACACAATCAACAAGTTGACATGATCAAGTACCGTATATGAACAACAGACCTCCGAACAAGATAAAACATAAACCCACAGGTCAATACAAACTTGCCTTCTCTGCCTCTCGTGTCAAAGCATTACTGCTTGTCACGTCTGTTTCATTGCTGGTCTCACTCTGTAGCAACAAAAAGCAAAACGTAATTCTAAAACACAAACTACTCATTTACAAGAAAACTAACCACAGGCTTCCGTTTCGTTTTCGAGACAACAGCAGAGACAATCTGAACGATAGGCTTGTCTCTGTAACAAACACAAACATAAGATACAAAATACGATAGCAACATTGCACTCGTCTGAACACACAGACAAAAGGATTTCCTTGTGAAACTCACACCAACAAGTGCAGACGCTACTAAACACACGAGAGCAACAGAAAGTCGAAAACAGGCAAGCAAGCAAACAGGTTAGCAAACAAGGCAGACGCATGGCACAACAACAAAGCAGCCAAAGCAGCAAATATGAAGAAGACCACAAAGCAATTAACAAGTATGTGAACGTGTGCCTTTGCTTGTCTTTCTTTGTTTGTCTCTGAGGAGATATGCTTCTCATTCTGTTGTCTCTTGATTTCTGTTTCGAAGTGTGGCTTCTGCTTTTGTCTTGTCTCTCATAACTTCTAGATCTTCGTCTGGTACGTTCTCGACTTCGTCTCCTGCAGTGACAATAACCAGACCAGATACAACAAACAGACAGACAGACAGACAGACAGAGAGACATGCAGACAGACAGACAGATAGAGAGACAGACAGACAGAGACACAGAAGACAGACAGACACATAGACAAACAAACAGACAGACCAACAAACACACAGACATACAGACAGACAGACAGACAGAGAGACAGACAGACATAGAGACAGACAGACAGAGAGACAGAGAGACAGACAGAGAGATAGACATACAGACAGATAGACAAACAAACAGACAGACAGACAGATATACAGACATAGAGACAGACAGAGAGACAGAGAGACAGACAGAGAGACAGAAAGACAGACAGAGAGATAGACAGACAGACAGACAGACAGATAGACAAACAAACAGACAGACTAACAGACAGACATAGAGACAGAGAGACAGACAGAGAGATAGACAGACAGACAGATACACAAACAAACAGACAGACTAACAGATAGACAAACAAATAGACAGACAGACAGACAGACAGACAGACAGACAGACAGACAGACAGACAGACACACACACACACACACACACACACACACACACACCACACAAACAGACAAGTCAATACACACAGACAAACAGCATACACAGACCTCTGCTCTCGCCTCTGTGGAGACCTCGATCTCGATCTCGATCTCCTGCCTCTCTTTCCCTTCTTCCTCCCTCTATCTCTAACTTTCTCTCTCCCAGAGTCTGACTCATCACTTGAGTTATCTCTGCGGCTCCTTTTCTTACTGTCACGAGCTCTCCTCATTCCACCAGCATTTCTATCATTAGAATGGTCGCTGCTATCAGCACTAGTACTGGGTGAACGTTTTCTTCTCTTTCTCTTGTCGTGAGAGAGACTAAGAGGGCGGAACCACGAAAGTAAAGATCCGAGTAAAAAGAACGGTAGAAATACATGTGTGAGAAGAATGTTAACCTTGTTGAACTCATATTTGAAGTTTGGCACGCCTGATTGTGATGGTCGCTCGATGGTTAGTGTGGGAAGGTATTACGCATGCGTGTTAAACACCACGTGATATGGTTGAGTTAGGTATTGGGTATTGCATTTAGGAAGCTTGACTCTTGCAACCCAGTCGCGGTTCTCAAATTACATCGTAGAACATAGACATACATGCAT
>NW_026912747.1:0-33455 GCF_963422355.1 Corticium candelabrum
CAATGTTTTAACATCTTACAAGAGAATGTAAAGTTCTTGTACAGTTTTCCACCAGCTGATCAACTGGATCCCACATTTTTTGCTGACTTGCATCACAAGCTTGTTGTAATTCAACTGAATGGTGTGGCACCAGATCTTGTTCAGAAGCACAAGGCCCAGTTAGATTCACATATTGCTTTTTTTATGGGAGTGTCAGAAGATAGATTTTTATATGCGGGAGTGGCTCAAGGCTCATCTTTTGTTCTGTTTCAAATGCAATTGGATACATACTTTAGACTTTTTACTGCACTGACAGTGGAAGCACAATGCATGTCATTTTATCGAATGTTAAAACAAACATTTCCAGAGTTAGCTGTGGCCAAGTTCAGGCTAGGTGGTTTGCCACCAATTGAAGTGATCAATTCAGGAGTCAGCATGGAGAAAGTGTTGATGGGCAAAGGTGAGTTCTCTGTCATTGTGTGTGTCTTTATTTGTGTCTGTGTGTTCGTGCACACATACATGGATGCTTGCACATGTGTGTGAGCGACAGTACTTATTATGATAAGAAGTGCATATTGAGAAACTCAAATTCAATATTCACACAATGTTCTTGTACAAATAGATATTACAAGCAGAGAGATGGTGTTGAAAGAAGTAGATCTAAAGTGTTAGAATAATTGTCAAAGGGACATCTCTTTCTATTGCTGTTATTATTTAAGGGTGAAATTAAGAGTGATGACAACGTTACCTTTACTTTCTTGTCATCTCTAAAAGCAGAATTATGTGTTCCTTATGCATGCATGTGTTGTTGAGTATGTAACATCAGTTTGGTTAGATATACAGTAGCCTTGTCTACATGATGCTATTGGTTCTGGGACGGAACCAACATTGAGGGTTTACACAACAATTGTTGAGGCTGAGCTTGGCCCCAGCACCGCTTACTTTCAACTGCTGGGTTGGACCGGCACCCCAGGACAAAATTTAGCTCTGCCTACCATTGACGAGCGCACAATCAGTTATGGAGAAAAGTCATCAACTCATTTCTTATGCCTTGCAAATGGTCAAACAATGAAGAAAAGCTACTGAAGAGGAAGAATTCACACGCCAGACTTTGTGCATATATGACTTATTATCCTGGGATGATGGAGGTGGCATGTGCTTGTGTAAACACAAAACAGGACCAGGCCAAGGACTACAGGCTTGGGTTGGGCCCAAGCCACATTTTAATGGGCTTCATGTAACCAGAGCTTATGTGGTGAGTGATAAGCAGGGTAGTCATCTCGGGACGCTTGAACTGTTACAGGCTGACTGTTTGTGTATTGGGGTATTATTTATTTTAGTGTTGTCATATAGTTACGTGCATGCTAAGGTTATATAGAAGTAGACTACACTTGAAGTACATTTGAATATTTAGTATTAAATGCTATTTACAGTATTTGAAGATTTTGGTTCATTGGTATCTGACTGATTTGTTATTGTTTATTTAGTTGAGATTAGCTGTTTCCAAATGATGACAATGGTTTGATTGTTGGTGTAGGAAGTGCAATGAAACTTTTGGGGATAAATCAGATGACCACGTTGTCACTGTCACCAATTGCTTCTGTATTTTTATCTACTTCTCTTGCGGTGAGTGTATGCTATTAATTGTCTTCTATTTGTGCTTGTAGCAAGTCAAGTTCATGGAAGAAGATAAGGATGGCTTGTTTAAGACTCTTGATGGTGTAGCTGATGATCTGGACAGCTGCAAGAGTCAGGTGATGTGTACTGCAGGAATTGTTTGTCTTGTTGGTGAGATGTGAGTAAATCTGTTTGTAGGTCAGGACATTACGGGAAACAGTGCTGGATGCAATGAACACGTGCATACAGAACACAGTAGTATTGAATGAACTTGGGAATAATGGAATTGATCATGCTGTGCAGGTTACAAGTGGTAGAAGTGTTTTAGCAACTAGTTGAAATGTTCATCATGTTTGTGTATGACTACAGAACAAAATAAAAGACCCGAATTGTGTTGCAGCTTGTTTTACAAGAATGAAAATGAGGGAGGATAACAGTGCAAAAGATGTATATGTATGTATTGGTACATCTACACTAACAGAAATGTAGATAGTACTTTGTGAATGTTTAGGACAAGCTTGATGTGATCAGAAATTTTCGAGTGGAAGTAGAGATGAAGTTGTCACAGAGACCACAAGTACAACATTTGTTGCTGCATGTCATCATCATCATCATAGAGTTGCTTAAGCTAATTCTTATTTTAGTTGGCACGATTAGCTTCATACAATCACACATTAATAGAAG
Source organism: Corticium candelabrum (assembly GCF_963422355.1). Classification (NCBI taxonomy): domain Eukaryota; kingdom Metazoa; phylum Porifera; class Homoscleromorpha; order Homosclerophorida; family Plakinidae; genus Corticium; species Corticium candelabrum. The sequence continues at coordinate 2,281 of NW_026912747.1, forward strand.
GATTGAAAAGAAGAGTAGCTAATCTCAAGCTTGCAAGGAAAAAGGCAGATTCAAAGGTGAGCTTTCATTTTGCATTTTACATGCCAAAGAAATGATACGGGCTTAATGAAGATATTCATTTTCTATGTATCTCTTACTTCTCAGTTTCATTTTAAATGGAAAATAAATGTACTGTTAAATGTTAATTATATTATGAGACATAGTATACTATATGCGATGTATAGAGATGAAATAACAAATAGGCTTTCTAGTAGAGCTGCTGATTTATTGAAAGTGATAGAAATACAGTTTGTTTGAATGCAGTATATTTCATTTGGCCGTATTGCTATGGAAATTTTGTAGATTTAATCATTTTAGTTGAGATTTTAGTGTTTTGGTAATTTTAGATTAAATTGTTATTTGGTGTTTTAGAATGAATCTATGTCAACAAAGGATGATGCAGTTAAGGTTCCTATTTATTACTTATTGATTTTATGAGGTTGTGGGCATGACTGGGGATTGTTTAGACTCAATGGGCCAAATTGGACTGGGCACACAAGAACAATAAAGTTGACATGTTGCATAAGTTTGTTATGCAAGGAATAGAAGACAAGGATAATGTGACAAATTTTTGTACAAGATTTATTTCAATAATCCAATTGTTGTATTGCTTGTACAGTTGGGACAAACTTTACTTCACTATGCTGCTTACTATGGTAACTATGATGTGGTTCGTATTCTCTTGGAGAACAATGCAGATGTTGATGCTGCAGACAAGGTAGGTGTCAACAACAATAACCAAGATGTAATTGAAGAGAAAAGTGGTAAAACGTTGGGTTGAATTTGTTGCATGTTTTTGTCGTTGCTGTTTTGATTAACTCTTGACGCATGCGCGAGGGTTACGGAAGTCGTCGTCGTGTGTGTGTGTGTGTGTGTGTGTGTGTGTGTGTGTGTGTGTGTTTGTGTGTGTGTAGATTAGCTTGCTGCAGATTGTTTTTCAGTTTGTTGCAGGTAACAAGTTGAATCATCTAATAGGTAAAATAATTGTTACTAATTTTAGCACAAGTGTGACATGTAACTGACACAATGGCATTTATGCATATGTTGGCCCTGGCATGTTTGGACAGGTTTCATGTGTAATGCACATATTGGGACACAGAAAATGAAATGTGTTTGCTGAAAATAGTGTGTTGTTAGGCCAACAAATTGTTTATTTGCTTTGTTCATGTTGATCTGATTGTGTACTGGTAAGTGTCCACCTCATGGGAGATGTAGAAATTATGTGACTTGATGAGGAATCTGCTGAATGGAATGCAGTGTAAACCAATGATTTGTCTGGCTACATGATAGTGTATACTAACTAGCTTATTTCATCTGATTTTGAACATTCTCAATCAGGTGTTCTAATAATTGTTCTAATGATTCTAATTACCTAAGTGCTTCCAAAATAATTATGACATGAAAGGGCATCCTAGTTAGAGTCCTAGAGTGGCGCCTCAACTAGAGAACATTTTTAGAGTAGGGTATCATGGTAGGCCTAATAGGAGCACTGGTTTGCTACTATAGACAATGCATGTGACTTCCCGTAATTGTAGGGTATATATACAGTAGGAGGTGAGAATGACTTTTAGGTGCATGACTTTGTAAAACAAATCAGATAATGGATTTTGAATTTTGATGAGATAATGTGGGGAGTGGGGCTACATGTGGTTGTAGCTTTTTGAAGTGCATGGTAGCAGAGGTTTACAATCAAAATAAATTTTAGTGGCAGCTTCCAGTTAGACTTACCATGACATAGCATATGTATCAGCAATTTGCTGCAACAGCTGCTCGTTGGTTTATACAGTGCATATGATGTTGAGATATTCTTACTGATTCATTAGAAGTTACAATTCTGTGATAGGATGGGAAGAGACCTTTTGATTTGGCACTGGAAAGAGGTCACATGTCAACAGCTGGTCAGCTAGTGTTGACAATGCAATCAGCTGAACATGTTGCATTTGAGGTGCAGAACATTTAATTGGTTTGGTTTGTGTTGCCTTTATGACTACTTACTTTACTTAACTGTTGATGACAGGGTATCTCTCAGCTACTGCAGTGGGCATGTAAGAATGAAGTGGATGTTGCAACAAAGATTGCAAAGAAGTTTTGTCAATTAGTGGAGAAGAAGGTGAGAGTTTTCACAATACTGTTGATTATGTGTGAAAGATGTTTTTGTGTTGTGCATGCAGTCTGGTCGAAGTTTACTTCACTTTGCTGCTCAACTTGATCATCGTGAGGCAGTCGAGTGTCTTTTGGAGAAGACGGCTGATGCAGATGTTGAAGATAAGGTAAACAATATTACAGACATTTTCACTTATTAGTAGGCGATATGACTTATGATGTTTGAAGTGTAGTTGTATGTGGGTGATAAGGTCAACTAGTGTGGATGAGAAAAATGAAACCATAGTAGTTGATAAATTGGAACTATTGAGATCAACTAAGGAAAAGGATAGAATTTGATATGTAGTGTTTGTAGCTGTACTTACCACATTTAAAGACGACTAGATGACGATCTCCGACTGTCTGGTGCACAAGAAACGAGTTCGCATGGTACAACAAAGTCTCAGATAATTGTTTTAATAGCCCAGATAAAATGGACAAGTGGAGACGTTGTCTAGCTAAACATGTTTAAAGAGCAACAAGTGGAGACACAGCCATACTGAATAGCATCCTCAAAGGTGTTATATCACTTCCAGTCTGCATGATTATGTAATTGGATGTGTAGTGTCAAGGCTAGGTGAAATGGGCATTTCAGATTCAGTGGAGATCTGCTCCACATTCTAGAGAAATTCAAGTCATTTATTTATTACATAAAATACTTATAAACCCATCTTGACCTTGTCTGAGTTGTTCAATACTTGCAAGACCAATCTGATAACTATAAGAATTTAATCTCATTTCCTAACTACATGTTTAAAAAACATGAAGATGATGTGTCACACGATGTTGTTTGCTGTTGTAGTCACTTGTAAATAGGATAGACACTGAACAGCTTGAGGAAGAGCGAATGTAAATGTGTGTGTGAGATGTAAGTGTTAGACGTGATTTTTTGCTTTTATGAGCTGTGGTAGCATTCCTCATCTTTATATTGTTCCTAAATTCTTGACATGGACGTTTGACACAGCGGTTTTTGTGTAGATCTACAGAGTGATATCATTTGAGTTAAACAGACTTAGGAATGCTTGTTAAGTCATGTTGTGATATTTCTACTGACTCGTTTGTTATTCTTTGTGTGATAGGATGGTGTCAAGCCTTTTGATTTTGCCGTCAGAAATGGTCACATGTCAATTGCTGTTCGGTTGTTTTCATTAATGCAGTCAGTTGAACATCTTGTATTTAAGGTGAGTAACAGTTGTTTTACAGTTAGAGAGTAATTGTATTGGTTTGTATTGTCTTTATGGAATTGATTTGCTACATTGATTCTCTTTCTTTGATTGTTGATAATAGAATGTGTGTAAGCTGCTGCAGTGGGCATGTAGGAATGAAGAAATGGATGTTGTAAGGAAGATTACAGAGAAGTTTTTTCACGCAGTGGAGGAGGAGGTGAGAGTTTTCACAATACTGTTGATTATGTGTGAAAGATTTTTTGTGTTGTGCATGCAGTCTGGTCGAAGTTTACTTCACTTTGCTGCTCAACTTGATCATCGTGAGGCAGTCGAGTGTCTGTTGGAGAAGAAGGCTGATGCAGATGCTAAAGATAAGGTAAACAATATTACAGACATTTTCACTTATTAGTAGGCGATATGACTTATAATGTTTGAAGTGTAGTTGTATGTGGGTGATAAGGTCAACTATAGTATGGATGAGAAACATGAAACCATAGTAGTTGATAAATTGGAACTATTGAGATCAACTAAGGAAAAGGATAGAATTTGATATGTCGGTGTTTGTAGCTGTGAAGCAATGCTACTTTTGGTGGCATTTGTTACTCTTCGATCTTTAGCAGTTACTGCTGAAATAATAATTATCTCTTTATCTAACTCGAACTGACCTGTGGGAAGGTCAAGGGTGTCACATTATATGACTAAAGTGTCTGTGTGGTTTGAGATTGGTTTTATGTTTATGAAATCCAGAAAACCATTTGGTCACTGGAGACTTTACAGCAGCCACGTTACTTGGTGATACACACTCTGACCGACTACAGTGTAACCTAATTCTCTGTGGCTACATTTGTATCTGGTATGTTATGCCAAAGGAATATTTGGGTATGCAGGCAAATTGTCCAATGCAGGTTGCATGTTGGCAACTGTCATCATTTGCTTGATGGTTGCTTCAAATGAGAGCAGCTTACGATTTGTGAAAAAAAGCTTGAGAATGTTGTTAGGGCCAATTCAGTGTCATCTTTGCCTAACCATAGGGTTTGCTAGCAAGTGTGGAGGGGATAAGCGGCTTTGATTCAGACAGATCAGAAAGAAGATATAGAAAAGTGACTTGACTTTTAACCGACAGTTGTAGTGGCATGCTGTGTGCATTGTCTCAGCTGTGGCAGTGTCGCTACTTGTAGGTGTTTGAAGTGACATGGTAACAGTCTGACAATTACCTTAGTTCAACTATGAGCCATAAGAAATAGAACTTTGTAAAGTGGTGTGACTACTGGGCGTGTCTCCACTGGAGCTTAAACATGTTTGTTTAAGTCTGAATATGTTTAAGAATCATCGCGACTCCACTAGTGTTAAACATGTTTAACTGTAAACCTAAATAGCTTTGCTAAACATGTTTCAGAGGTAGTTTAACGAAATTGGTTTCGGTTTAACAGTCACGTGGTGTTAGTTCCACGACGATGGATGCTAGTTCTTTTGCGCTGTTCTTTCTCTTTTTTTGGAGACTATTGGAAGAAGACAGAATTAGGCAATGTCAGAGACGGCGTAGACTGATGCAAAGTGTTAAGAGAGAATGACTTATTCACTACCTTCGGCGAAGACAGACTCTTGTGTCTCTGATTGTTCTTGAGACGACCAGAAGACGATCTCCGACTGTCTGGTGCACAAGAAACGAATTCGCATGGTACAACAAAGTCACAGATAATTGTTTTAATAGCCCGGATAAAATGGACAAGTGGAGACGCTGTCTAGCTAAACATGTCTAAAGAGCAACAAGTGGAGACACAGCCATACTGAATAGCACCCTCAAAGGTGTTAAATCACTTCCAGTCTGCATGATTATGTAATTGGATGTGTATGTGCATGACTATGTCTGATCTTGCTCAGGAGTATGCATGCCATGTCCATGGTGTGGTCCAATCTTGTCCTTTGGGGTTGGTTGTACATGGCAACCACAGGCAATGGAGAAAGTGGTAATCACAACCACCAACATTAATGAGAGTTTTCTCCAGAACAGTCTACTTATAATTCATGTTTGCAACTACCAGGTCTCGTAGAAATAAACAGCAGAAACTAACCTATTTGCTAACAGTGTGAAAATAGCCTTCAGACATTGGACAATGTCCCACCAAATGTGTTGTTTGTCTGAAAAATACTACACCAGTGTTGTACGTCTTTACAGCAGGGTAGACGCTAGTCTCGCGTGGCCAGACATTTGGTGTACACAGGGTGGATATTATCCGCGTACACCAAATGTTTGCCACACAAGACGAAAAGTTAGACACAGTACAGTACTTTGGTAAAAACTCCAATGTAGAAGGAACACTGGAATGCAATTACAGCATTGAGCTAAATGGCGGCAGCCCCTCTGGTGACTATTTAGCACAAAATCATACCATATACGTTATCATGTGATAACAGCTGATAAAATATTATATACAAAATGACTGCAGTAGGGGCTGGACTTATGTCATGTCACACCATACATAAAGGAATGTCCTATACCTAGGCTCGGTTTGTCCGACGTAGGCTGGTTTATTGCAAACCACATGAAGTTGGGGAGCAATCTTGTAGAGTGTAGGACTGCCGCTTTGCCATTCCACACATGACTGCAGCTTCATGTTTATGGACACCAAGCAGATGTAGCCTCGACACTAGGCCTTCGTTTGCTTTCGGTGGTCCTTCCACGCGAGGATAGCAACGGGGCGGTATCACGGAGACAACATCACGTGATGCTGCCCCGTTGCTATCCTCGAGTGGAAGGACCACCGAAAGCAAAGGAAGGCCTAGTGTCGAGGCTAAAGCAGATGTGCACGCTACCAACTTTGTTATTGATAGAAAAATGGATCTTTGTAAATGCGTGTGCTTATTTTGCTGTTAATGCATCACCAAAACTAAAATGTAGTCTTGTGTAGCTAGCCTCTCCCCTTTTCGACTTCTGTTGTCAGGGAGATGTTGAAAGGGGAGGGGCTGGCTGCAGGAGACTAACTAAAATGAAAGACACAAAGAAATAGTGAAGAGCACCAGAATTTTTGTCATTGTTACAGTGGCAAGAATTTTGCAATCTTTTACAAGTATTGTGATCTTGGAAACAAATGTACACATTGGTTGAATCTATTAGCAGACAGGCACAAATGCATAGATTAAATAAAGAAAGAAATATAAATAAATAAATAAATAAGCGACGTTTGATACTTCTGCTGTGCTGCTCAAATTGAAGTACAGATCCTATCCATGCGGTGCAGTGCAGTGCAGGCTTTTTTTGGGGCAGCTACCTCATGTTCAGGCCTCATGCCACATTGCAAGCATATTCACAGCACCACAGAACCATACGGCATGCTCCATGAACTTGTTTGTATATGCCACTTTGTATTTACTTACAAGATACGTGTGGTGTTTGTTAGAGTTCATGTTTAATGACGATGTTGGTATATTGTTACTAACTCATTACAATTCTATGGTAGAATGGAGAGAGACCTTTTGATTTGGCAATGGGAAGAGGTCACATGTCAATGGCTGGTCAGTTAGTGTTGTCAATGCAATCAGTTGAAGATCTTGGATTTGAGGTGATGAACAGTTGGTTTCCAGCATGATTATTTGTTGCATTTTCTTTTTTGAGACGTTCTAAATGAAATGGTGTATTTGAATTTTTTGTTTCTATTGCTTTTCATTACTGATGTTTGACTAGGGAATTTCTGGGCTGCTGCAGTGGGCAGGTAGAAATGAAGTGGATGTTGCAACAAAGATTGCAGAGAAGTTTTGTCGGTCAGTGGAGAAGGAGGTGAGAGTTTTCATAATACTGTTGATTATGTGTGAAAGATGTTTTTGTGTTGTACATGCAGTCTGGTCGCACTTTACTTCACTTTGCTGCTCGACTCGGTCATCATGAGGCAATTGACCATTTGTTGGCGAAGAAGGCTGATGCAGCTGCTAAAGATAAGGTAAACGATGTACAGTACAAGACAATCAATGTCTTTAAAGCAATTTAATGTACTGGATATTTGACTTAAAGTTCACATGCAAAACTTTCTCTTCTGCCTTCTAAGTTGTCGCTGCAACAGTAGAATAGATGTTTTGACCTCTTCCAACCCCTAACTCTACTTATACGAGACAAAGAAATTCACCTCTAAACAGTTGCACATGCACTGCTGAAAGTTGGCTTGCATTTGTTGTGCAACCAGTTGATGTTGCTTTTGCTGTTTCACAACATTCTATTGGCCAACAGATTGTCAGTGATAATGATGGCAGCAGTAATCATGGAAATTGTGGTTTTGTTGTGAAGTGTACAAGCAGACAGAGCATGGGTTTGGTATAATGCCAAACTAATTACCTTCAGCAGGAGGTTATGATTTATCGAAAATGGGTTTTTTGTTTGTTTGTTTGTTTGTGGACAGGGTTACTCAAAAATGTGTGGATAGATTTTGATAAAATTTGAGAGGTTGATAGAACTTTGATTGGGGCGAGTCTTGACAAGACCTTTCCTATGTGTACTGTACTGTGTTGAGATGTGTGTGATGGCACAGTACGTACGTATGTACGACCGACCGGCTGGAAATAACGTTGATTTTGAGCCAATCACAGACATGATTTGGCTTGATGACTGCAGCCAAAAATGAACACTTCACTTTTACAAAGAAATTTACGTTAGCGCTATAGCTGTCTCCGATGTCCAAATGAGTGCAGTACGTCCACATCCGGCTGTGAATGAACTACTTGTAGCTTGATTTGAAGCGGCCAAGTGTACAGGTAATTTTTTTTGCTAGAGTATCTATGAACTTGTATGAGCATAGACACCACAATGCGGATTGCATTGCGGAGGTGCATGTACGAATCGGTTTGTGTCTACTTCAAATTTCTACATACATTGTTCTTAGCTGACACATCAAGAGAGGAAGATGTTCACAACTGATTGCTGCACGCCACGGGACTACTGCGAGAATGCAAACAGGCTGGATGTCCAAACTATAAAGAAATTTACTTTAGCGCTATACCTAGACGTGCATGTTCTCCTTGATGACAAATCACTGTGTCTCGGGTTTGTCTGTTCTCACTGAGGCTCGCCCCAACAATGCTTTGCATTTTTAACTAGTAGAGGAACAATTGATTAGTTTTGGGGATCAATTCAAATCAGGGTCCCTTTTTAGCTTAGTTAATTAAAACTTTTTGGTGAGAAAAGTGAGATAAGTTTTGATCTTGCTTCTGCACACCTATACGATTGCTATGAAGAATGAATCGTCTTTCATTGCGGACTTCCTTTTGAGTACAACTGGTGCTACCTAGTGTGAATGATAGTACACACTGTGGCGACTCGCAGGGCATGAGGCAAGTTACGGCACTTCTCGTGTGGATGGATTTTGGTGAAATTTGGCAGGATGATAGAACTTTGATAGAGGAAGAATTGATTAGTTTTGGGGATTAACCTGATGTTATTTAAATGGTATGTGTACATGCTAAGGTGAACACAGGAGCATTTCAAATAGTTGTCATGGAAAAATGCCATTATGAGGTAACTGAGCTGCCTTGGCGGAGGTTTGCACTCTCTGATTTCTGTCTACTACAGTAGTTTGGTTAGTCTACGGTCGTCGAGGATATACCCTGTTGTTCAGTGGTCATTCCTGCCGTTTTAAAGTTGTGTTTGTTCTTTCCTTTTCGGTGATTCAAATATATATCCCTTTAGTTGATGGTTTTCTTTTTGACGAGATCATTTTCTCTGTCAGCCGGTTGATCAGATCAGATGACTGACTCTACTAGCGATGAACCGTTGGGAGTCCTACTAAGTTTCAGTCACCGCTCTTGTAGCTCTTCTGTAACCCACAGTTCAACCTGTCCACTTTGTAATCTATCTGTTCAAGATGAATACGCATTATGGCAGCATGTCTGTACAGAATCAATCTATAACTTATTAACCGTTGCTGCTTCCCCAATCTTGATTTCTTACGTCTACATGGTTGTCGCGTTTGTTCTTATTGTGGTTTTGCTTATGCCCGACGCTGGAACTTCTACCGTAGGTCTCAAGGACCTGTTCTTCCACGTTGTGGGACAGCCATGATTGATCCAGGGATGTCAACTTGGTTTCAAGTGACACCTGATACTAGTACATCTGATGATTACAAAACTGATGTTGTTTTTCAAGCATTGAAATTAGCTGCGACCCTTGCCTGTGATGTCACCAATGAGGTGGTTTTGTTCCAGCACTGATGAACGAGATCATTGCACTACCAGTCACTCCTATAGTACACATTCCACATTCTGTTTGCCCTCTATTAGCCATAGTTAGGCATCAGAGCTAAGTCATGCACGCCTCCACGGCATATGGGGTTTTGCTCGGTTTCACCTATTTGCCAAAGCAATCTTGCCACTGCCCTTCTCTTGGAGGCAAAAGAATAGACTGATTGTTAAGTCAATCCTGCTGACTCGCCTGGAAAGATAGCAGGAAGAGGATCTTATTGGACTGTGGGAAGAAGCAAGAGCAGTATGAGCTCGCTTTCAAAAATCAAAACCTACATCTGTTGCCCAACAGAACTCTAAACGGGCTGCAATGCCTGCTGGAAAAGGTCGTTTTCGTGATGCGATGCGTTCGTTAGGTTCATTGGGATGTGCTACCACCGATGATCAAGCTGCAGTTGAGGAAATAATGAAACAGCACCCAGAGAATGACCTTTCTGACTGGAATTCAGATATTGCACCATCTGTTACCGTCTCTTCAGCTTCAGTACTAGAAGTCTTACAAAATTTCCCACGAGGAACAAGTCCAGGAGGGTCCAAACTTCATTGTCAACATTTGTTAGATGCAGTTGATGTGTACAACCCCCTCTGCTGCTGATTGTCTAGAAAACCTCACTCTTCTCATATGCTTCTTGCTTGCTGGACGAGCTGACACTCGCATTGCTCCATGGCTCACTGGAGCTCCACTCACTGCCTTATATAAAGAGAGAAGGCAGAGTGAGGTCAGTTGCCATGGGTACTCTGTCGTATCAGCAGCCGTTGTTGTTGTTCTGCTGTGAAACCACGGCTGCCCGATTTCTTCCTACCTGGTGGTCAAGTGGGTGTGGAAATAAAAGGAAGTTTAGAAGTAGTAGTTCATCCTCTATGTGGATTTATTGAGTTTCATACGAACAACGACCTTTGTTGCGTTAAGATAGATTTCTCCAATGCGTTCAATGAGTGTCAACGGTGTTCTACAGACATGGGCATAATTATGGAGCCACCCTGAGCATGTGACTTAGATTTAAAAATTATTGGACTTTCTCAGACACTTGCAAGTACGTGCATCTATATGTGACAGCTGCACTTTGAAACAAGTTATAATGGTAAGTTAATGGCTCTGATTGTGCCATCCTCATATCTGAGATTGGAGGTGATGTTTGACCTGTTGAGATTGATACACGACTGCTTCTTGCATGCTGTCAGTTCAACCAGTAAATTTAAAAATTAATAATCAAAATCGTTTTCAAAAAAGCTTCTAAACAATAAAATGACTTTGTTTATGTCAGAAGACATACTCAAAGATTAAATAGAGACTATCCGTTTCAGTTTACTTGAATAGTGTGAGTCTGCTCTTGTGACATCACAACATGGACGCGGGTTAGACATGGTAATGCATGGCGGCGGTGGTTAGTCTGGTCATTCTCTTGATCTTTTTGTTGCTATTGGTTGTCAAAACGTTCATTCAGAACAATATAAATACCCAAATAGCATGATTTGATGTAGAATCAGCGGGTCAGCAGGTGTATTCACAAATCTTCAGTGTTCTTTTGATTTCCATGCCTCAGCTGATATGGGGTGTGGCTCCATAATTATGCCCATGTCTGTACCTTCCTCCACCGTGTCCAAAGGGACTTTCCTGAAATTTTTGCATGGTGTCAGTGGTGTTATTGCACCAGAGAATTGAGCTCTGGCAATATCTCCATCAAGTCAACAACTGGTGTACAACAAGGAGACCTCTCGGTCCTTTGCTTTTTCTTTCGTTGTTTTGGACGTTCTGGTCAGCATTGGCCAGGCTCCTGGGCTCAACTTTCAGCTGTGGTATTTAGATACGGTACGTTTGTCGGCTCTCACACAGCAGCCTCTTCCCTCCTGAACAAACTATCTGTGGTTGGCCCTTCACACAGTTTACTGTTGAATATAAGCAAATGTGATGTGTTCTGGCCTACTGGTGACACGTCATTTCCTGAGTTTCCTGCCGAGATTCAACGAATTCAGAATTCTGCTGAACGTCTCGAATTACTAGGCTCTTCTGTTTACGGATCTGACAAGTTTTCTTGACACCTTCCTAGCGTAATGTATATACAAAGTTTGCTGTCTTCAAGATCTTCTTCTAGACCTAAAACCCACAGATAGAACTTCATCTGTTAAGTAGTTGTATGGGTTTGTATGGGTGTGTGCAAAATTAACCATTTGCTGAGGACATACATGTATGTTGATCACCTCAGGCCAAGCTGCGTATTCTCCTGGGTGATCTCGGTCTGAGATCTGCTGAATTATCATCCACAGCAGCTTTCATTGGCAGTTGCAAGGGCATGAGACTTCTTTCAGCCCAACTGTTTGAGAATTGTTTGGAGAATTCCAGTATGCCTTTCAATCATGACCCTACCTTTCCTGGCTAACTTTTAATGCGTGATAGACTTTGACACCTGCTTTTGCCCAGTGACATCAATATCACGACTTCCACACAAAACTAATTCAGAAGACTCTTGACAAGTATTTGTTCAGTGAAATAAGAAATTCTGTTGGGTTGAGAGGTTAACCTCGCCTCAATTGTCTTTCATCTCCACATGCGGGGGCATGGCTTATGCCAATTCCTAACCACAATTTAGGCTTTACCAATGAACAAGAGTTCATTGTTTCACTGCGGTATGTACTGCCTTGGAATTTCCATTTTCCATCTGCACCAAACTTCTTAAGATGTCCTTGAGGATCTTCTATCGACACGTTCGGAGACCACGTGTTGGGTTGTGGCGACGGTCCTCTACGTATTAGAAGGCACAAAGCCTTTTTGTGAACTAGTCTTTGAAGCCCTCTGTTTTGATAATCCATGTACTAAACGAGAAATTCTCTGTAGCAGTGAAGATAACTCAAGACCTGGTGACATATTCCATCTCGATTTCACTCAACGTAAAAGAGCCTCCTTTGACTTAACTGTTAGAAATTCTTTCCAACATTCATATCTTCTCAACTCTGCCAACATAACCGGAACTGCAGCAGCTGCTGGAGAAACAGAGAAAGATAGTCGATACCTGGAAACAGTTGAAGCTTGAGGCTACTCTTTTTTTTGCCCACTGGTAGTGGAGTCTTTTGGTGTTTGGACACCTTCAAGCCTGGAACTGCTCAAATCTATAGCAAGGAAGACCATTCTGCATATGGGAACGAGATTCCATCATCAAGCAGTCAACAGACTGCCTCTATGTGCCTCTGGCGTTACAATGCCAAATTGATAATGAATAGACTTACTGTCTGCTTGGTAGATAGACATTTTCTCTGGCTAGCTGTTGAAATAACATGTATACGTAATATCAGCGTTCTTCCCAAGCATCTCAAGACGTGGCGCCATGGTTGGCTACATTTTACAAGGATACGCCCATTCCCGCCATCCCTTCGCTAACGCCACCACGCCTTGACTTATGCCTGCTGCTCCTTACTATCTAGCTAGGTGTTAGGCAAGAAATGGGAGACCAGTGGTTTGGGTTATTGTCTTACGCCTGGTTCACAATATGACGTGGACGCTCAGTTGAGCGTCAAACTTCAAAGAAACCGCCTTGACGTCGGCGGCATCCTTTGATGTTGACGTCGACGTCGACGTCAATATTGTGAACCAGGCTCTAGTCGAGCTATGAATAAACACCTGTTGTTGTTGTGGAAAGTCCAAAAGCAATGTCATAGAGATCGCTATGTCCAAAATATACTTATGACATTGTTTCGAATCCAATCCGACATCATTTGGTGGCGTATTTGCCCACATTCCAATCCGTATGTAAGTCACGCCCTTGGCAGCCGTTTGTTCTGTGGAGTAGTTATTGGTGCGTGGAGAGAATACAAAGTTGCAAGACAAAGTACATCAATGCGTCGAATTGTGTTGTTGAAGTGATAGCCCAATTCCTCGTTCTTCTAGTGGCATTTTTGGCACCTACGGAAGCGGATCTGGGAGGCGTTACCCTGCACAGGATGTAAGACAATGCACTGATCACAGACGCCAAAACGCACTTGAACGGCATCGGCCCAAAGCCAAAGTTAGCGAAAGCATTGCTCAGGTTAGTGTAGACACGTTCGCAGTTTCGAAAAACTTGTAGATCTCGGCGAGCATGCCCATACACTGCGCACGTCTCTAGCATTGATATCGGCATGTAAAATTGTCACCAACTGCTTATCGAACTTGTCTACTAGTGCTAAGTTACTAACTAAAGCTACTATAATCGATTTTGTGATTTGTATTGGCTTGGAATATATTGGGGCAGGTTTTCGACATGTATGCAGATTAGAAGTAGCCGGATGAAAAGCGGGGCGGTATAGGGTTAATGATAGCTTGCTTGTGTTGTACTCTGTCCACGCATAGAAATGTTGTACAACTAACATTTTAGACCAAACACAAGCACCCTACGTTGCTCTACTGCACCGCAAAGGCAGCAAACCCCACTCAGATGACCACGCCCACAAGTGCGTTTCATTTTGCCACGCCTTTGAGATATTCTGGGGAGAACACTGCATATGTATAGTGATGTTTTATGTAGTGTTCATTATATATATATATATACGTGGTAGTACTTTATAAGCAACAGAAATTTGTATTGCCCACATACCTTTCACACAGTCAGTTGTATGTTGTTGACGTATGTTATGTTGTCAGGATGGTAAGAGACCATACCAACTGACCGATGGTGAACTGAGAAGACGACTGACAAAAGCAATAGTGAGGTGTTTATGTAGTCAGATATGGTATGTGTAGAATGGATGGGTTGTATTGTCAGGATGAACAGAAGTACATTGCATTTTCTGCTGAGGGCACAGTGAGACTAGAAATCATCAAGTTGTGTTTCATCGGTCCAGAAGGAGCAGGAAAGACGACACTCATGGAGGCTCTCAAACGAGGATGGTTGAAGTGGATTCTTGCAAACGAGAATCAACCAGATGACCCGGATTGTGAAGAGGAACGCACGATTGGTATCAACGTGATGACAGCTGATATTCCAGGAGTGGGTCTCGTCTCACTGTGGGATATGGCAGGTCAAAAGCTGTTCCACAAAACACTCGGTCTCTTCTTCTCTTCATCCAACTCGTTCTTCATCTTGCTAGTGAGTCTAGTGAGAGGAAGGGAGAGACGACTGTGCAGTGTTGAGGAGTTTCTAGAAGAGCTTCGGTATTGGCTCTCATTTCTCATATCCAGTTTGGATGCAGAGTTTATACCCACAGTGTTGATAATGGCCAGTCGAGGAGATTATTATCGTGATGGTCAGGATATGTTGCAGCCTGTGGTCGACTACATGCGTGAGCTGTTCAAAGGCAAGATCAACATCATTCAACATTGTTTGGTTCTTGACTGCAGGAAGAGTTCGTCTCCTGAAATGAAACAACTGAGAAAATGGTTGCATGATACGAAGCAGCAGCTTCAGCAGGTTATCATAAGACTAATTTTATTGAATTTATTTGCTTGCTAATACAGATATTTATGTGACAGTCTGCTCCTCTGTATCCTCGTCTTTGTCAGCCAGTCATGTCCAAGTTACTTCCTTCTCTTCGTAAGAAACAAGAAGATCCATTCATGGAGATGGCAACACTCATGGAGAAGATTGAGCAGGAAGCATGTCCAGGACAAGAGAAGGAGGTTGTAGAGAAGGTTGTTGATTTTCTGGATCAATCAGGAGAGGTGAGACAAGTAGCAGCTGTTTAGTCATTGAATATGTGTGTGTGTGTGTGTGTGTGTGTGTGTGTGTGTGTGTGTGTGTGTGTGTGTGTGTGTGTGTGTGTGTGTGGTGCGATAGCTCAGTTGGTTAGAGAGTCATCTTACGAAGTGTTTACATCCGGGACCTTGAAGGGTCACAAGTTCAAGTCACAGTGATGTCGAGCTATGGCATAATTTCCTTAAGCAAGAAACTAACACACATTTGCTTCTCGACTCAGGAGTATAAATGACTACCTGGTCATTGACTGGGGCCTTAAGTGGCCATCGGCTGTGACGTGACATTAGCCACTGTTGTCCTGGTGAGACTTCGAGTGCTCACACCACAGTTGGCTTCGTAAGTTGGTGCTACTGCGAGTGCTTGACCCGGCTCCAGGAGTTTGCTAGTGCATGCCCAGAGTTTCCTGAGTAGCGCACTGGGCTCAGCTTAACAGCTGGGGGCGTGACCTCTGAGAGGCAGCTCCTGACATTTAGGATTTTAGGATTTAGGTGTGTGTGTGTGTGTGTGTGTGTGTGTGTGTGTGTGTGTGTGTGTGTGTGTGTGTGTTTGTCTGTCTGTCTGTTTCTGTCTGTGTTTGTGTTTGCTTGTTATTGTTGTTGTAGTTGTGGTTGTTGTTGTGTGTGCATTCATGTTATTGTTGTGTGATATGTGTTTAGATTGCTGTTTTTGATGATGTGGCAGCTCTCAGTCCTGCAGCTCTACATCATTATGCTATCGGTCCTCTCATTGCTTCTGAGGATTTTAAATGGCATGTCAAGTCAAAGAGGAAGGATGGCACAGTAACAAGAGAAGAAGCAGAAATGTCAATCGATCATTTCCGAAAAGATAACCAGATTCAAGTTGAACTCAACACAGATAAAGTCCTCGCTATCAATGAATCTCTTTGTCTCTGTTTCAAAGTGGAAGGCAGAGACGACACGTACATGTTTCCAGCTCTCTTGCCTCCTAAGGATCTGTCTGTCATGTGGAAGAGAGATGAGAGTAAGAAGGTGTATGTCGGTCGACGTCAAGTGTGCAGCAGTCACACGACCATTTTCAGCCCATCTGCATTTGGCATGTTTCAATCTAAAGTTTGCACTACATTAGATAAGAAAGCACAGCTGTGGAGGAATGGACTTATCACATCACAAGGTGATGAAGCTAAATTTCATGTCCAGTGTTTGATTGCCATGGTAGATCCTGTTCGTTCTGTCGACTTTGTTTGTCGTGGAGGTGAGGCAACAGAAGTAGAATGCATTTCCCTGCTCGAAACCGTCATGTCTCTTTGGACAGATATGTTAGACAGATACAGTCCAGGCACTGAATATAAGACTGAATATCTGTTCAGAAAGCATTTAGAGGAACACAAAGAACTGAAACAAGTTGCTGCACACTCAGAGATGGAAATCAATGACGCTAAGGCAAAGAACAAAGGTCCACGCACTGTAGTAACAGAAAATAGTTGGTGATGAGCTTTTGAAAGATAGTCTTGGTGACTTGCTGGTTATTCTCCCTTCCAAACAAGTAACTCCACTTTCTCCCAGTGCAGTTGTGAAGGCTGTTATTGAGTATGGTGTAGATCAATGGCTTTCATTTGCAGAAAGATTAGGTTTTAATTTCTCTCAGATTAATGTCATTTGTCATGACAAAGCCTCTCTCACTGACAAATTGTCTGCTATTATTCAAGCGAAGACTAAGGAAGTTGGTGATATGAAGATGGATGATCTGCTGCTGAAGGCATGTGAACTGTTACCGGATCCCATTCATGCAGCAGTCAAGAGAAGCTTGTCATTTTCCCAATATGATTATAGCTCATAAGTGTGACCGTTATATAAACATTATAGTCTCTTAATTTCTGTGTTGGTGTGCAGAGGTGAGGATCTACTAGC
This sequence comes from Corticium candelabrum, assembly GCF_963422355.1. Taxonomy (NCBI): domain Eukaryota; kingdom Metazoa; phylum Porifera; class Homoscleromorpha; order Homosclerophorida; family Plakinidae; genus Corticium; species Corticium candelabrum. The sequence continues at coordinate 19,381 of NW_026912747.1, forward strand.
CATCATTGTGCCCCTTGTTTTTACTCAGAAATTTTATCGTTGTCAGACATCATGCTTATTGTATGCTTTATATGTATTTACAGTGTATTGATACGAATACAGAGTTTAGATACAATGGGCCATTGAGAACACTGAACGTTGCTAATCCATCAAACACCATTCAATGTTATTGATTAAAGATATTCATAGATGAGCAGTCGATATACACATGCAAATTCGGTATATTTGCATATCTTGTGCACACAGTGTTTACTAAATTTGAAATCATTTGTTGTGCTTGCTTCTACTAGCCTTAGCTTGTTATTGCTAGCCTACTACTGCAGTACAAAGTAACAAACAAGTTACAAAGAAACTCATAGTAGAGAGACAAAAACTGATGGAAAACGTAAAATACATAGGCCGTGTTTCCACTAGCTGCATCTTAAACTAGTTTAGCTTAAATGGGTTTAAAAACTAAACCAGTTCAAGAAAGCGACTGTTTCCACTAGGAACTTGCACATCCGAAATGTACAAAACAAACTGTGTATGAACGCCTTATTTTGAAGTATTGGGCTGCTCTGTCGCCAAGTCAGAGCAACTGTTGGTTGTCACTGATTCAGCATCTTCTGGTAGGAGTTTGCATGATGATGACCAAGGACACCATCTCTCTCTCCGTAGCTGCTGGTTTCTTTTCCCAAGTTAGCGACCCTTACATCTTCTAGGGCAATCCTATCCCAGTAAAATAGTCAATATTATCCAAAAGAGCGTTGACAAAAGCCATCTAAAATAGCGGGCTGCTGTCACGTGACAGTTAAACCTAGACCACTTCGCTAAACCTACTTTGAAGTAGGTTTAAGAAAGCGGTTTAGGTTTAAAATAGAACTGGTTTAGTGCAGGTGGAAATAGGTCAATTCTTAAAACAGTTTAGCTTAAACCACTTGTTAAACAGGTTTAGGCTCTAGTGGAACGCGCCCCTAGACAACTAAGTATGCACAGTGACATGCCAGTGTTGATATCCTAACCTGTAATACAAAATAATAATTTCAATCTTTGCTAATTAACGCTTTCAGTATCCAACACAAAACAGCAACAGGAAATGGTGTGGCAATAACAGTATAACAGCATGACATTTGGGTAACATTATTTTTGTCATTAATAAAAATTTATAATTTTGGGTTATTCATATAGCTGCTAGGTCTACCAATGGAATGTGAGCGATTTAGTTTGGTTTCTCCTACTGCGTGAACCCTGCTTCGTCTAATTCGATCACTCGGTTCACGTGCTTTCGCGTTTGCCTCCGCAGAACAATAGCATTGGGACGAGCAACCGCTGACGTACAGCGCCGCACGTCATTCATTGTATAGTCTAGCAAAGCTGCTGCAGTAGTAGCACACAGGAATGTGTGTGTAGCTGCTGAATGGGCTCACGTGGTCACTATGGAACTTGCGTATTGCGCGGGTGTGTGTGTGTGTGTGTGTGTGTGTGTGTGTGTGTGTGTGTGTGTGTGTGTGTGTGTGTTGGGTTTGCGCATCGGGTTTTGCCGCAGGTGAGATGCTAGTGTGTATGCGTTGCATTCAATGTTTGCATGCAGCGTAGTAGCTGACGTGGACTCCACCCATTATCAGGTGTGTTTGTGATAGTGAGGTGTTACTAAATGGTTCATTAGCTTCATGAGTATACACAGATTTTGGCCGTGTACAGTTAAACGCTGTGTAACCTAGGCGTTCCAGATCCTCCGTGTGTGGTGTGGTGGTGGTGGTGGTGGTGGCGGCGGCGGCGGCGGTGGTGGTGGTGGTGGCGGCGGCGGTGGTGGTGGTGGTGGTGGTGGTGGTGGTGGTGGTGGTGGTGGTGGTGGTGGTGGTGGTGGTGGTGGTGGTGGTGGTGGTGGTGGTGGTGTGTGTGTGTGTGTGTGTGTGTGTGTGTGTGTGTGCGTGTGTGTGTGTGTATGTGTGACTGCACCTGTTTGTCACCACGAGGATTGTCCAACAACAGATCTGATGTAGAGTTTAATAAACTGCCATATCTTCTTGTTAATGCTGGATCAGTGACCGCTTGAGCCATTCCTCTCAATGCCTCTTTGGTTGCATCATCGTAACCCCAAACATAAATTTTACCATTCTCACAGCCAATTAATGACAAGATTGTCTTGACTTTCAATCTAGTCAGATCGAAGTGCTCTACAAAATGGCAGTGAAATAAGAAGTTACAATGTGTACACACACACACACAGACACACACACACACACACACACACACACACACACACACACCACTTCCTGTCAAATGTCTGTCCCAAAAAGCTAACTAAAATTTCAATTTAGACTTTATTGATGTTTGGATTGCTACTATGATATCCATCCGTGTCGTCTAATGTCTGCTAAGTAACATGTGTGGACAGACTGGTTGACAAAGTTCGTTACCAGAAATCAAAGTCTGACAAAGATGATGACCTTGCTTCTGATGGTGTTATAACCGACATGGCATATTGCCAAGAAAGGTCGTTACGTTTCTTTTATTGTTTGTCCATCTTTTTCTATCATTGTTGTTCTCTTAGAAATGAGTTTGCATACTCATCAACTGACAAACTTGTTTACATTCGGAAGTTTGCGGAGACAGGAAGTGAGATGAAAATGGCTGCTGTACTGCAAGGCCACGAAAGTGATGTCACACAACTGCGATTTGTCATCCTCCATTTTAACATAAAATTGTGTATTAAATTGATGTCCATGTGGAATGGAATGATGTGAGGCAATGCTGGGTGACCGGTTCTAAAGATGTGACCATTCGGCTGTGGGTGAGTACACGTGTACACACGGTGTTCATCGGCGTAGCGTGGCTCTCAAGTTTGGAGGGCCAATAAAGTAGACCGCAAACCACGTCCATTTCTCACACGCAAAACCACGCCCATTTTCTACTTTTCTAAGTCGCAGTTTGTAGACATCTAAGTAAATTAGTATCAATTTTAGGCTAGAAATAAACTGTGAGACTGAGTACCGTCAGTGAGTATAAAGGAGTGGAAACACTGTTACCGTCCGTGCCAAAAAGGTTTTCATGGCTAGCTGCAATCATCAAAATTAAAGGGCATCTTGATGACAATAGAATCTAGAAGACCAATTCAGTGCAAATGACATTGACCCATTTTAGCATTTTGTAATCTAGCGAACAATATAGGTCTAGCTATAGTTTTTTAATTAATAGACAGAATAAATCTGCGGAGAAAGTACTGTGGAGTGCAATCAAATCATTAGGTAGCGGAGTCGCAGGAGATTCCATTCACCGGTCAATCGGGTTGTCGACCGTATCTAACTAGACTTACTTGAAAAAGAATTGATGAATAGGCTTCTGCGTGCGTTTTTGATGCGGTCTTCTTTGACTCTGCCATTGCCGGCTAGATAGCGACGTCTCAAATAGGTGATGGTCATGCGCACTTTAAGTGTCCACGACTTCTCTACACTGGTTTTATCATACTGAAATGATGATGGCTATTGTCGCACCGATATAGCTAACGTCGTCGTTGATCGTCAACATACTACTCTGAGATTAAGAGGACTGTCACTGTTTAGTAACTTAAAATTATAGTTCTGCTTGAAGCGAAGTGACACGCCCAAAATGTTTCGGGGCTACGTACAGCCTCCTCCATCCCCCGACGCAAGGTAGGTGCGATGTTGACTTCTCAACATGTCTTATTCACATTTTAATTTGTGTTGCCAGGATGCGGATGGAATGGCATGTCAGGCTGTGCTTGCAGTCGGTGGTGTGGTGACCGCATTGTGTATTGATACGAAGAATGGTTGTGTTGTGGCAGGGATACAAGATGTTACTAAGTTTGTATATCTGAGTGCTAGGGTAATCGTTGATGTGGTGTGATGTGTTGTCTTGTTGTGCAGAGTGTTTGATCTTGTCTTGCATAAATTGGTGCAAACAAATGTCGGCCACAGAGATGCAGTTTGCAGCATTATTCACATTCCAGAGAGAAACCAGGTAGGCAGTGCTTTAATTAATCACTTTCTTGTTTGTCATTAGCTTGTAGACATGCTTATGCCTAAATTGCTGTTTATTACGTTTTGCCAAAGAATTTTTTGTTTGCCTGTCTGTCTGTCTGTCTGTCTGTCTGTCTGTCTGTCTGTCTGTCTGTCTGTCTGTCTGTCTGTCTGTCTATTTGTCTGTCAATACATATATTTTCAAACTTTTCAACTATTACACACCATCTAAGCAAATTAAGCAACTAAACACTACCCAAGCCAATAGTGCTTGGTTCTATCTACGACTATACGTGGCTGTTTCTTGAAACAATCTTTTGAAGGTCAATGCATTTGGCTTTCCGTCTTCGTCTCTTGATAGCCGTGACAGTTTCTTCAAATACTCTTCAGCTTTCTCTCCCCAACAACCGAAATGTTTGAAGACTACATAGGCACAAATTTTGGTCAAAAGCCTTCAGTCAAGAGCTCCCGGTCATACTTTTTGATCTTCAGATTTTCTCTTCTGGTTGCCGCTGCTTTTTGAGTTGCAGCTGATCAAATTTCTATGTCATTGCTCCAGGGATGAACCAGTGCAATATCCAATTCAAGATCCACTCTCGATGCTGAATCAAACACGACCATGTCTGATATGTTTTCACAATTGACATACATGTACCTTCCTCTGGGTTTGTTTACGTGATATAATTGCAGTTGACTCAAACAGTCTGTCCGTTTATCTCTCTGTCTATCTCTCTGTCTGTTTGTCTGTCTATCTGTCTGTCTGTCTTAATACATATATTTTCCATTTAAGTCAAAGGTTTACATCATCAGCAACCTAACACAACAAGACCATTACAGTCTTGAAGCATACAAAATTACACTGCACAAACTACATTTTGACGTTCTATATAATCTCGTTGTGCTAATGAGTTTGTCTGAGACGACTTTTGCATTGCGCAACGCTGTAGAGTCACTGAAAGAATTGATCGCCACTTGGTCTCGAAGTCGGTTTTGTAGTGAACACAACTCAACCTATATTTCTAGTGCTCGCGCCACTAATCTACAGCATCCGGGAACACTGCTCTACCCCGGATTACGTTACTATGCAACCTGTCTCTCTAATCTACTACATTCCTTTCCACAACTATAGTCACTACTCACTACTACAAGTCCGGTCTGTCTGGCGGTCTGATCACTCTGTTTGATCGTCGAAGTTGTACTTCTCCAGCTGTTGTTCCGGTTGGTTGATCATCTGGTTGAATGGTTTCCGGTTGTGGTTGTTTATCGGAATCTGGAGGTGGTGGTGCTTCTACATCCTGTTTCTCTGACCTAGTTTCTTGCTCACGGGTTCCTACTTTGGCCTTCTGTTTTTGCTAAGCAGTTGATGGTTCTCTGTGCCGGATTTGATCCTGGTGCTTACGTACTATCCTTTGGTCTGCCAATTGACATCTAAATGACAATGGCCCAGTCGGCTCCACTAGTTTGGCAGAAATCCAGGTGGCTCCCTTGTTATGATTCCGAGCATAAATGGTGTCTCCTGCTTGTAAAACTCTGTCCCGCGCCGTTCGATCATGGCCTTCCTTTTGCCTTGCCTGCCTGTCTATCACCCGCTTCTCCAACTCTGGCCTGACCAAGTACAGGCGAGTCTTGAGTCTCCGTCCCATCAAGAGTTCAGCTGGAGATACTTCCGTAGTGGTGTGTGGTGTTGTTCGGTATGCAAACAAAAAACGACTAATCCGATCTTCCAAAGTACCCACTATAATTTCCTTCACTTCAGCCTTGAATGTCTGGACGGCACGTTCTGCCAGACCATTGGACGCTGGGTGATATGGTGCAACCTTGATATGTTGGATGCCATTCTGCCTCATGAACTCTGAAAGCACTCTGCTGGTAAAACACGGCCCGTTATCCGAGACTACCGCGTCTGGGAGTCCGTGTTGAACAAAAGCTTGTCGCAGTTTACCTACCGTCACCGACCCTGTAGATGCCTGCCCTGTGTTGTAAACCTCCATCCACTTTGAATGTGCATCCACTACTACTAGGAACCTCGACCCTAGAAACGGTCCTGCATAGTCCACATGTAGTCTCGATCATGGTTTTTTGGCCACTCCTATGGGTGTAATGGCACTGAAGGAGGGTTTGGGCGGTTCATTTGGCATATTTCACATTTCCTGACCAGCTGTTTCACCTCTGCATCAATGCTTGGCCACCAGACCACACCCCTTGCCAATCCTTTCATCCTAGCAGTTCCTGGATGGGCCTCATGAAGCTCTGTCAAAATCCATCTGCGGCCTGCAGGCGGTATCACAACTCCGGTTCCCCAAACTACACAGTCAGCCTTCACAGACAGTTCGTTACTCCTTATCTTGTATGGACGTACATCTTCTGCTACTTTTTGTGGCCAGCCTTCTCTAACCCATGTTTGCACTTGAGACAGTACTGGGTCGTTGGTGGTCCACCATGCAATTTGTGTACCTGTGACTGGAAGTTTCTCCAACTGTTCCAAACGTGAAGCATTGCCTCCGGTTGGCATGCATGGTGTGGTAGATCTGGTAGGGGCACTCGACTTAGTGCGTCAGCATTGTTGTGCCTTTTCCCTGCTTTGTAGCGAAAGGTATATTGATATCCCGTCAATAGTAGCGCCCACCGTTGGATCTGTGCCGAAGCCGCCGCTGGAATGCTTCGTCATTCGCCAAGCAGTCCCTTCAGTGGTTGGTGATCAGACAAAAGTTCAAAGTGTCGGCCATAGATATAACGGTGGAATTTTTGAAATTCCAAAGACGATTGCAGCCCCTTTACGGTCAATCTGTGAATAGTATTTTTCAGCTGGCGATAGCGATCTCGATGCAAAGGCAATGGGATGTTCATTCCCATTTTCAAGCATGTGTGACAAAACGGCACCTAGTCCAAAAGGCGAGGCATCACATGCCAGCAACAATGGCAACTTGGTATTGTATACGTAGTGTACCAGTACCCGAGAAGATGTCAACAACCTTTTCGATTCCTGGAAAGCCTTGTCTTCATCTTCTGACCATTTCCATGTTGCTCCCTTCTGTAAAAGGGCATGCAGCGGTGCCAACACTGTCGCTTGATCTGGAAGGAACTTACTGTAGTATGTCAGCATTCCAAGGTATGCCTTCAACTCTGATATTCCTCGTGGTATCGGTGCATCTCGAATGGCCCTCACCTTTTCGTCCGTGGGGTGTAATCCATCTTTGTCGATTCGATGTCCTAGATACACCACAGAATCCTTCATGAACTGACACTTGTCTTGTTGTAATCTCAACCCAGTTTCTCTCAGTCTCTTCAAAACTTCTCTCAAGTTCTCCATGTGCTCAGTCTGACTCTTCCCCGTTATCAAGATATCATCAAGGTATACCACGACGCCCGACATGCCTTTTAACAAACCTTCCATCATCCTCTGAAATATGGCTGGAGCCGAGACTATTCCAAACGGTAACCAGTGGTACCGAAACAGTCGTTTATGCGTGATAATGGTTGTCAGTTCTTGGGACTGTTCCTCCAGACGTAACTGGTGGTATGCTCGGCTCAGGTCTAGTTTTGAGAATGCTACCCCTCCTGCTAACTGTGACAGCAAGTCATCTATGTCTGGCAATGGGTGTCGGTCAACTTCCAATATGGGATTTACTGTTGTCTTGTAATCTCCACAAATCCTTACTGTTCCATTGGACTTTACCACTGGAACGATTGATGTGGCCCAATCTGAAAATTTTACTGGGCCAATAATACCTGCTGCTTGAAGCCTGAACAGCTCTTCTTCCACTTTCTCTTTCAGTGTATATGGCACCTTTCGTGCCTTATGAAAACGTGGTGTTGCTTGTGACTTTGTGTTGAGTGTGGCTTGGATACCTTTCAACTCTCCAAGGTCATCTTGGAAAACCTCTCTGTTCTCTTCTAACAGCTCCTTTAGGCTACTGTGTGTGCTTAGACTGAACAGTGCCTTCCAATCCACCCGTATGTGTCGTAACCAATCTTTACCCAGCAAACTGGGTCCGTTTCCTTCCACCACGCATAACTCCAATTGTTTAGGAGGGGCTCTGTCTACCCCTTGTACCTAGGCCTTGAGAGTCCCCAACACTTAAATTACTCTGCCCCCATATGCTCTCAGTATGGTGGTACTCTCTCTAAGAAGTGGAGGAGAGCCCTACGTTGTCTTGTACATTGTGGCACTAATTACTGTCACTGCTGCTCCTGTGTCAATCTCCATTGTCAAGCATCTCCCGTTTATTTTCACTTGTGTCGTCAAGGGAACCGCTTTAGGTTTGCTTACAGGGTATGTGTTTCAGCTCTAAAGATTCTTCTTCGTCATCCTCTGCCTGTTCCACCTGATGTGTGGTTTGCAGTTTTGGCTGTGTTTTCATAATTTGACTGGCTTTCTTGCCTTGCCCTTTTGATCTACAGACTTGACTGAGGTGTCCCACTTTCTTGCATGCAAAACATTTGACTTCTTTCAACCTGCATTCAGTAGGAGAATGTCCTGACCGTCCACAACGATAACAGGTTTTGGGTATTTGCGGTTGCATTCGGTGTACAGCCGCTGCACCCTCCGCTTCTTCTCTCGTGTCAACAACTTTGGACGCCATTATCTCCCGCGCATTCTTTCCCACCGCTTCTGTAGCGCTCGCTACTTCCAAAGTCAGCGCAAACGACAACTCCTTTTCTGCTAACAACCGCCGCTGTGTGCGCTCATCGCCAATACCACAAACTAAACGATCGCGGAGCATCTCGTTCAGTGTCTCTCCATACTCGCAAAACTCGGATAACGCGCGCAAAGCGGACACAAACTCTGCAACTGACTCACCCGTATGTCGGACTCTCGAATTGAATCGCAGTCTCTGTACCATGACCGAAGGCTTGGGGTTGTAGTGGTTGGACAGAGCTTCCCTCAGATCTGTGAAAGACCTTTCTCTCGGTTTGGCGGGAGCCGTCAAGTTGCGCAGTAACTTGTACGTGCGTGCGCCTACTGCTGACAGAAAAATTGTCTTCATTTTGGACTCATCCGTGATGCTGTTAGCTTCGAAATAGCACAACATTCGTTCCTCGTACTGCGGCCACTCGTCGGACTCCGCATCAAAGGCGTCTATCCTGCCGAACGCTGCCACAGGCATTGGTGTGGCTGTTGCTATTCTACTCGCTGTGACTTGGTCCATCCTCGTCGCCAATGTAGTGAATACAACTCAACCTATATTTCTAGTGCTCGCGCCACTAATCTACAGCATCCGAGAACACAGCTCTACTCCGGATTATGTTACGATGCAACCTGTCTCTCTAATCTACTACAGGTTTCATTTTGTGTTCTTTCTTTATTCCTTGCACTCTGCCAGCTTGTTCAAATATCTAACTGCTTGTTCGCCCCAACAGCCAAAGTGTTCGAAAACAAGAGGAGTGACCAATGGGCAGGACCCTTCTGGCAGAAGCTCAGAATTATAGTTTACCTCTTTCTTCTCCTCTTGTTTCATTGCTGCTACTCCTTCTTCTCTGGAGGCTGCCTTCACTGAGTCCAAACACCATGGATGAGCCAAATGCACATCTAATTCGATGTCTGCACCTGAATCTGGGTCAAAAACGAGGATGTCCAATCTCTTGTCAATGTTGACGTACCGGTATTGTGCATGCCTCTAGTTGTGCGGCAAGTTGGGTTGAGAGGCAGTTAGACCATGCATGCTGACACAATTTAGTTGTGAGTGTCACTGGACCACCCCTAGTCTTACCATTAGGTGATGAGATGGTATCTTTGGATGTCCATTTCTTTGCCACAGTCACAACAACTGCTCGATGCAGGAACGTCACATCCCAGCCACATCATAGTTGCCAAACGAAAATCGTGTCGCGAAAGTGCAACGTGTGACGAGGACGGAATTGCTGACACCCAAGCTCAAGCTCCTTTACCTGACAATGAATGTAAACGAGCTCTGTCTCTGATTGTACTTGAGTTGTTGTTCAAGAGGTAGTCAACATCAGCCTTGAGCTGTTGTTGAGTAAGTCTTTGCTGCAATTTTACATTATCATTGATCAAGTCTGACAGTGACTGCATGCCCCTCCGGCACCGTTTCCTGAAGATCATGACCTATAGATCCCATAGAATCATGCAGGATCCAAAAGCAGGTTGTTTACAGATTCTTCAAGATTATGGAAACGCTCTTGGAGAGCACGGAGAGAGTGTGCCCAGCTAGAGACAATTAAATGCTAAGGGCGAAATTCTTGCTGATGGTAATAGATATACCAAACCCTCCACAATTGATTGGTAAGGTATCTTGATACCATTTCAAATTTGAAATTGCTACACTTCCAATAATATTTCGGAAACTTGACCTTGTTCATAAATCATGATCTTCACAAGCCTGTTGGAGCAACCAAGGTGGAACTGTACGAGCCATGCAGTATTGGAACGTGACAGTGTCTCAAAAACAACATTGCAGCCTGTCGTCTGTCTATCTCTAGCTGTCTGTCTGTCTGTCTGTCTGGTCTGGCTGGCTGTCTGCCTGCCTGCCTGCCTGCCTGCCTGCCTGCCTGCCTGCCTGCCTGCCTGCCTGCCTGCCTGCCTGCCTGCCTGCCTGCCTGCCTGCCTGCCTGCCTGCCTGCCTGCCTGCCTGTCTGCCTGCCTGCCTGCCTGCCTGCCTGCATACCTGCCTGCCTGCATGCCTGCCTGCCCGTCCGTCTGTCCGTCGATCTGTCTGTCTGTCTGTTTGATTGCATGTCTGTTAATTGGTAAGTCTTAATACTTGCAAGAGTTTTAACAAAATCGTTATTGTTATTAGTTTGGTAGCATGTACACGTTGTAGAAATTGTGTAGATTGTAGTGCAGATTTCACATGCATGCTCTAAAGGTGTCATCATAGATATCAATGAAAACCAACATGATCGAGGCGTATAGACACTTTACAGCCATATATGTACGAGACAAACTAAGTGACATTTTTACAAGTCCATGTGTACACACACACACACACACACACACACACACACACACACACACACACACACACACACACACACACACACTTGCATGTACTTATTTGAATACATTTGATCATTATTGTTCATTGTCTGATTACACCGATTGCTTTCTGTGAATGTCTCGGCTTCATGGGACAACACTTTACGAATTTAGAATGCATATCTGGAGCGCTGTCAATCTGTTGCTTGTGCTCGTCGATAGTATCACATCATTGTGACACGTTTCTTGTCTCTACAGCAAAAATTACAGCTTTGCATCCGATGTCACAATTGAGAACAATCTGTAAATAGTAGGAACAACATCATTCCACTCGTGCTGCATCCATGCTTCAGCTTATGTTTTTTCTAGTTTGTGGTGATGCTGTACTGTCTCACTCCAGATGGAGTCGATATTTTGGATCAACGTTGAGTCTGTATTTTTGCATTTTTTCGCTAGGCAGACGGTGGTCAACTACCGTGACGGGGTGGCCGATAACAGACACGCGCAGCGTTTTACGGTACACATGGCAATACGTACACGTTTTTCGAAACCTCGAACTTGTCTTCATACCTGAACAATGGTTTCGCTGAGTTTGGCTTTGATCCGAAGCCGTTCAAGCGCATTTGAGCCGCTCTCATTAGTGCATTGTCCGCGTATCTGGTTGTAGTGTATTGATACTTTGTATTGCGTAATGCACGTTACCTAGATAAATATAGCACGCTATTCATTGGGTTCTATAAAAGTAGACACACACAATAAATCAAACGCTCTTGTGTTACGCTCACTCGGCTGTCGTGTTGCTACACGCGCCACCTTACATTTGGTGACAGGAGTAAAAGTTGTGTTATGTCTAGAGACTCTTCTCTCCGCAAGCGTTTGATGGTTCGGGTAAATTGCTTTCATTTCTTGACCGTGTTTTCGTGTGGACATCTTTGAAAGGATATGAAGGAAAGGAAAAAGCGTTGGCTCTTGCCTCGAGACTTGAAGGACCAGCGTTTGAAAATTATCGACGACTGACAGACGTAGTCTCGCGTAGCCAGACCCCTTGCCGCCGCGTCATCTTTCCCGGCGAAATGGGGTCTGGTGAACAGGCTTTGATGTCGCTGTGTGCCACGTAGCCAGAAATCGGCTATCTAAAGACCGGATTTGGTTTCTTAAATGCTTCACTAAAGACCAGACTGGTATGCACGCAGTGCAATCCTATCTCGTTGGCTTCTCTTGTTTCGTAGAGAACAACTCGAAGACTACAGTTCGAGTCGTTGCTGTTTGTGAAATCTGCATGTCTACAGCAGCAATTAAATGCGGCCGCGGGAACGTTGACGTCGGCAGGCTCGACGTCGAACGTCTAGCTAGCGTTGTGCGCTTGTGTCACCAGGTCGACTGAATGCGAACGCACTGAATGGATGCGAACGTACTCGATGCTGTTTGCTGTTTTGACGTCTAGAGCGACCGCGGAGATTCCAGAGTGAGCGATATCCATGCATCTGGTCCTGGAATTGAAGGGTGGAGCTGACGTCATCGAAGCAAGACGAGTCGTCTTTCTGTGTTTGGGTAATCATCTCACGTGTTTTGTGCATTGCTTTACACCGAGTACGTTCGCATTCAGTCTCCGTTGTGACACCAGCGCACAAACGCTAAGTACGACGTCGATCATGACAGATTGCCTAGGAGATGGAAGCCTATAGCCTGTCGCCGTCAACGTTCCCGCGGCCGCGTTTAATTAATTGTTGCTGTAGACATGCAGATTTCACAAACAGCAACGACTCTAGCTGTAGTCTTCGAGTTGTTCTCTACGCAACAAGGAAAGCTAATCAGATAGGATTGCACTGCGTGCATACCAGTCTGGTCTTTAGTGAAGCATTTAAGAAACTAAATCCGGTCTTTAGATAGCCGATTTCTGGCTACGTGGCACACAGCGACATCAAAGCCTGTTCACCAGACCCCATTTCGCTCGGAAGGATGACGCGGCGGAAAGGGGTCTGGCTACGCGAGACTATGACAAACGAAGAGAGGACAAACTACGCAACAATTGAAGCTTCGCTAAAACGAGAGTTCATGTCCGGAGGAGCCGACCGAATGCAAGCGGTGAGAGAATTAAGACAGCGTAAATGGACAGAAGGTGAGGGACCGATTGAAGCGTTTGCTCATGAGATAGCTAAATTGGTTGACTTGGCTTATCCCGAGTCCAATGATGCGGAGACACTTGCTCGAGACGCATTTCTAGAGGGTTTGCCACTTAACTTTCAACTGTACGTAAAACTAGATGCATCTAGTATGACAAAATCGCTACGTGATCTTACAGATGTGGTCCACCACTTACAGTTGGTGGGAATCAGGAAACAATGACGCAGTTACCCATCACATCTACCGGTAAGTCATGTTTCAAAACCGGAAACGCAGTTATTTATGGAAGTCGGTGACACTTAAAGTCCATTCGAACAATAGATGCAGTGTGGAAAAATTACCAGATCTTGGTATCCCGGCACTTACAAACATGGAAATGATACCTCCGGAATGCACGTGAGGAAGTGGAGACACTGGTGCATTGTAACAGTCAGAATGATGCTCAAATACGTTGGAACGAGCAGCTTCCGGAATATTACATATGTAGACTCCACCCCAGTCGGACATGGCCCATCCTATTCTAGCTACAGAGTAGATGTAATCGCCTTAATTGCATTCCTTAGACTAGATTAGACAACCAATTAGTTCTCAATGACGTCTCCAGAGTCACAAGCGAACTCAATTCAGAGCTTTAGAAGACATCCGCACCTACTTTTGTTAGTAGTATTTCTGCAGCTGTTCTAGAATGCCATCACAAGCTTGTAATGAGTGTTTACATTGTGTTTAGCAGACGTCATTGAAGTAGTTACTCTAATTCAATTTCCTATTTTCTCCACTAGACAGCCCAAACTGACAAAGTCCACACCCACAATTCCCACACTGCATCTATTGTTCGAATGGACTTTAGTCATTTCACGAGCCTAAAAATATCTTCCAATCAGTGAACAGCCGTCAACAACCGCCTTGGCAACCAGGAAGATATAACGTAAGTCGCGATTGTAGACGAAACTCCAGAAGACGTTTCTGTTATATTTGTGGAAGTCCTGAACACATTCGACCTAATTGTCCGCACATTCGAGATTGCCACCTTTGTCTAAAGCCAGGACACCTCGCCA
>NW_026912748.1:0-3000 GCF_963422355.1 Corticium candelabrum
TTGTGGTGTGATCGGAATGTGGTCGCTCTACTGTCTCTCTGTCTTTCTCTTTCAAGGTTCATCCAGAGAATCCCCGAATGGACTTGTTTTGAGCAGAACGGGTCGCTGGAAATTAAGGCGTTCTTTGGGTTTGAGGGTTTGATCGAGAAACTGGCGATGAAGCAATACACAGCGCAGATAAAGAACGTGAGGCGTGCGTGCGTGGGATTGGTGATGTCGAGCATGTGTTGCATGTGTCGAGAAGTAGTAGGTTATGTGCTGTAGACATGTTAGATATGGTCCGGAGGCTTCAGTATGTAACAGTAGTGAGGCCATATTGTAATGACACTAAAATGTAGTTCCTGTGACTAATCCGATTTGTCTGACATGTGAGATTTGATGTCACTTGATCAGTGGGGTCACAGGATCCGAGGTGAGCTAGGGACCACTGGATCATAAAATTTACTGAGTCTTGAGGCAAACTGAACCCACATGGTTGGATGACTTATTCCTGATTGCTTAGGGCTGCATGAAAGCCGCTTTTACAGTTACTGTGTATTCACCAAAGGCGCTTTTAATTAATTAACCATAGAATAATATTAATTAATCATAGAATAATATTAAATAACCATAGAATAATATTAAATAACCATAAAATAATATTAGGAGAGAAGTTGATGAAATCAAGTTATATTCAGTTTCAGTACAACTGAATCCATTTCTAGTGGATTGTAACAATTCGATCAACGAGATTTGTGCAATCGACTTCAATATTTATTTTGGTATATATCCTGAAAGAAGAAATTTGTGCGGGAGAAAAATTCGTGTGATTTTGTGCGATCATAAGCCCATTGCACAAAATAGATTCCACATATATTTTTCCCTTGTGCATGATCCTATTGTGCATGGCCTTATTGTTGCACAAATTAATTCCGCACAAGTAGTGATGTTTCTAGAAAAAGCACGAATTTTTCTCCCGCACAAATTTCTTCTTTCAGGGTACCCTAAAACCAGAAATTTTGTGTGATGATTTGAAGTGTGTGAACGAGATATCGTTGCATGAATTGATTTGCATTGTGTGTAGAAATGTGCATGCGCATTCATTTCATTCCATCTTTCTCGCCATTTCCCTGTACATCCATGATCCTAGACTTTGTTAATCGCTTGACACCAAAAGATAAACGTTTTCTCCCCACACCTATAAATGAAGTCGAACAGGGCGAACATCTGCCTAATGGCTTTCTTTCTTGTTGTGGTTATGGTTATGGTGGTTCTTGGTTGGTCAATATAAAACTGTTACCAGTATATTTGAGTAGATATTCGAGCTGTCTTGATATCGCACAAACTAAAACTGCATGGCGTGTTTGAGGCAAATTCACACAACATTAGAGTCGCACGAATTTCTATTTTACGGTATACTTATTAATTAATGTATAAAAAACCATGTTGAAGCTGTTTGTGGCAGGTGAGCATTTGGCTATATTCGAAGCATTAGTAGTTTCTAGAACTGGTGTAGGCAGTAAATCTCATTTTCTGTTGCTGTAAGTTCTAGTTCAGTTTAGTTTTACATTGTTGTCATTAGAGCTGCAATGCGAAGAAATAGAATTTAAAAAGCGTTGAAAACTGTGGAAAGTAGGATTACCTGAGAAGCTGTATGTTCCTATTGGTAGTGGAGATCCAAGTGGTTGGCTACTCTGTACTTGTTAAGACATTTACTGTACTGCTTTGACTAAAGGTTGATCTCGAATAGAGACAGCTCTTGTAGAGGGCTACAGATGATGTAACTGTAAAGACAAATGCCACAAAGAATAAGTAAGACTTGCTGTAGGTGTCATGACAAGATCAAGGGCTTAGCTGTTGTAATAGTCAAATTATATAGCACAAACACAAATGGAAAGGTTGTTTGTTATTCTTTATGAAAATGCCCATGTTTACTACTTCCCACATTGATGATATCTTATCAGATGTGCCTGACAGAAGCCTTCTTGTATTGTCTCTAATTGCATTCTGACTTGCACCAGGATCACCTGAGCAGCATACTGTTAATATCATAAGGTTTCTCTTAATAATTAAACATGAGCTACTTGTGTGTGTGTGTGTGTGTGTGTGTGTGTGTGTGTGTGTGTGTGTGTGTGTGTGTGTGTGTGTGTGTGTCTAGATGTGTACTAATAACCCATTATTATAGGGAAAGGAAGTTATGGAATTTTATATCAACGATCTTTTTGCAAAAGGCATCACATATATTGCACCATTTAAAGATGAGGCTGAACCCGTTGAAGCATGTCAACAAGAGTTAAATGACAATGTGGAGTCTGAACCGCCAACTCCGGTGACAATAATAAAGGAGAAGAGTCCTGGTTGTCTCAGTGGTATTGGTGAAAGGATCGACAGTGATTACATTGCTCGATTTTTGGGAGATTTGGATCCTTTTCAAGAAAGTGACTTGATCAAGGTGTGCCATGACGACCAAGCATGTAGCAACTACTGACAACAATTGAATGAAACTGAGACAGGACACACATGCATACCCATACACACACACACACACACACACACACACACACACACACACACACACACACACACACACACACACACACACACACACACATGCACACATGCACAGACAATAGGGACAGACAGACAGACAGACAGAAGGCAGCAAAGTTATTCTGAACTCTGTTTTCAGTTTCGTCAGGGTCTTGCTACAAACTATGAAGGCAAGCTGCCTGACGACACAATCTTACTACGTTTTTTAAGAGGCAGAGATTTCAACTTGGACAAGTCACATGACATGCTACTACGATCATTGGCATGGAGAAAACAGTATCAAGTTGACAGGATACTAGACACATGGATACCAACAGAACCCATTGTACAATATTTCTGTGGCGGATGGCATTATGAAGACAAAGGTGCATCATGCTTGATCGAGAATGCTTTGCAATAACTGTAATTTATTGAATCTGCTCTACATTATGATACATCAGATGTTGATATTAACACAATATGAAAGTTATG